>NW_022436942.1:30884710-31056749 GCF_009761245.1 Sapajus apella
TTCTTTTTCTTTTCTTTTTTTTTTTTTTTTTAAAAAAAAGGGAAGTGAAGAAATAAAAGAATGGCTCCTCCATAGACAGAGTAGCCCTGAGGGCTGCTGGTTGCCCATTTTTATGGTTATTGTTTGATGTTATACCAAACAAGGTGTGTATTATCAATGCCTCCCCTTTTTAGACCATATAGGGTAACTTCCTGGCATTGCCATGGTATTTGTAAACAGTCATGGCACTGGTGGGAGTGTAGCAATGGGGACAACCAGAGGTCACTCTCATTGCCATCTTGATCTTGGTGGGTTTTAGCCGGCTTCTTTACTGCAGGCTGTTTTTATCAGCAAGGTCTTTATGATCTGTATCTTGTGCCAACCTCCCATCGTCTGTGACTTACAATGCCTTAGCCATCTGGGAATGCAGCCCAGTAGGTTCCAGCCTCATTTTACCCAGCACCTGTCCGAAATGGAGTTGCTCTGGCTCAAACATCTTTTGACAGTTGCAGTGAGCCGAGATCACACCACTGCACTCCATCATGGGTGAGGGAGTGAGACCTTGTCTCAAAACAAAGAAGAAGAAGAAATGGAAGGCTTCAACCCAGCCCCAGCCCTGGGACAGAGTGTTCTTGCTGTCCTCTTAACCTCATGGATTTCTTACCAGTATGATGCCCCAGTTTTTCTTTGTCTTTGCTTCAGACACTTCTGTTGCTTCCAATTGATCATCTCTGTTCTGTAGTTTTTTCTTTTTCTTCTTTTGTAAAGATAGTTTTGCCATGTTGCCCAGTGCATACACTGGGCTCAAATTCCTGGGTTCAATGGCTCCTCCGTCTGGCCTTGGCCTCCCAAAGGGCTAGGATTACAGGTGTGAGCCACCGACACCCCATCCCCCCAGCCCAATCGTCTAAATTCTGTAACTTCTCTCTATGACGTAAATTTATTTGCTGGTGCTTATTTGTTACTTCAGCCCATTTCCCCAACACTTTCCCTACATGGTTTTCCCTGAAGGCATGCACTTACTACTAATTGCCTTACCTCAACTTGAATCTTCTACTTTCCCTAGAAGGGAAATAATCTGGTTGCTCATTGTTTGTCCCTGTGGGACAGAGCCCTGGGGGCTGGGCCATCTGGGGGTTCGTAGAAGTCACTCCTCAGACTACAGATAGGTGATGGCAGGAGGTCAGGGTCACATGGTAAAACTCTGATTAGCTAAACTTCCACTTTTCTCTGCAGGAGACTATGGGTAAGGATCTTTTGGAAGCTTCTAGGGGCAGCAGGCTCTTTATTGGCTTGTTCTGTACATATGACTCACTACAGACAGAATGTTTTATGTCCCCCACCCCAACTTTATATGTTGAAACCTAATCCCCAGTGCAATGGTATTTAAAGATGGGGCTTTTCGGGGGCAGTTAGGTTATAAGGATGGAACCCTCAGGAATGGGATTAGTTTCCTTATAAAAAGGGACTCCAGAGAGTGCCCTCACCCCTCTACCATGCGAGCACACATCTAAAAGAGGGTGTCTATGAATGAAGAAGTAAGCCTTCACTGGACACTAAATCTGCTGGCTCCTGGAACTTGGAATTCCAAACCTCGAAAACGGTGAGAAATAAATTTCTATTGTTTATAAGCTGTCCAATTGATTCCTTTCTGTTATAGCAGCCCAGAGGGACCGAAGCAGACTAATTTTGATTTTCCTTACTAAGGGAGACAGATTAGGGGTGCTAATCCAGCCCATGTCCCCACAAATTTGCAATTGCTTCTCAGCCACAACCTCTAACACATCCTCTGTGGAATTCACCCAAGCCAGAGCAATCAGTTTGTTTTTTCCAAGAATTTAAAATTAGGGACACTCAGAGACACTAACTCAGTCAAATCATGAGGGGAAGGTGCTTGAACTGAAAGATCAAACAGAATTTTGTCTGCCATTGACACCATGAGAAGCCAAAATTATGTGTAAATTTAAGTTTTGAGAAGCAGAAACGGCCACTATGCTGAGAAAAACAAAAGACTGAGGTAGCAAGAAAAAGAAGAGGCCGAGCAGCTCCATGAATGATAAAGTTTCTAGAAAGTTCCATTCCCTTGGTGGCTTGGTCATGTTTTTTGCCCCCTTTTTTTCTTTCAGATGGAGTCTCCCTCTGTCACCCAGGCTGGAGTGCAACGGCATGATCTTGGCTAACTGCAACCTCTGCCTCCCGAGTTCAAGCAATTCTCCTGCCTCAGTCTCTCAAGTAGCTGGAATTACAGGTGTGTGCCACTTCACTCAGCTAATTTTTGTATCTTTAGTAAAGACAAGGTTTCACCATGTTGGCCAGGTCTCGAACTCCTGATCTCATGAGCCACCCGCCTCACCCTCCCAAAGTGTTGGGATTACAGGCGTGAGCCACTGCACACAGCCTTTTTTGTCCTTTTTTTAGGTGTCTGGGAGTTTGCCTGTTGTGTTCTTTCATAAACCCCTTTTATGCTTGAACTAGTTTGAAGAACTTTTTATACTTGTTATTGTCCCTCACAAAAACCACACTCCAACTAAAATGCCCACCTCTGACTGTCCAAAACGTTTGTAAGTATAGCTGTACAGTATTTACAGTATTGTCTTTCCATGTGTCTGGGTAAAATCCTTTTAGCCTCTCTTTCCCAGCTCAGGTACAGTTTCCATTGCCACAGGGGAAATCCAGCAGGGAACCACTAACCCTTCCATGAATCATCATTCTATACCTCATTTGCTATGGTCACTTATTCTGTTTATTATGTTAGATATATTTACACAACATTCAAAACAAAGTAGGCATTTACATACAATACATACAGTACATACAGATGGAATTTTTTACCTTGTGAAAGGAAAATAAGTAAATAATAAATAAATCTGGGAAATCTTGGTACCCAAAATCACTACGATAAAGGGAACAGTCAAGCTGAGAACTGGTTAAGCAAATTGCCTCCCATTCTACTCAAAGTCATCCATCTGCCCACAGAGAGAAATGCATATCTGATTGCCTCCTCCGGAAAGGCTAATCAGAAATCTGAAAGAATGCAACTGTGTCTCTCACTTTCCTGTGACCTGGAAGCCCCCTCCCTGCTTGAGTGATCCTACCTTTCTAGATGGAACCAGTGTTCATCTTACATATGTTGATTGATGTCTCATATCTGCCTAAAATTCATAAAATCAAGCTGTGCTCTGACCACCTTGGGCACATGTCATCAGGAACTCCTGAGGCTGTGCCATGGGCATGTGTCCTCAACCTTGGCGAAATAACCTTTCTAAATTAACAGAAACCTGTCTCAGATTTTCAGGGTTCACAACCTAAAACTATTTTTAAAAATTTCCTTTCTGTTTTCAAGTAAAAACTTGGACAAAGAGAGTCGTAGAAATAACTGCAAAGGTTCTGGGGTCAGACACCCCTAGGCTTGAGTGCCAGCACGACCATTTACCATCTGGGTAACCTTAGGCATGTTACTTAATTCTTCTAAGTGGTAATTGCTTTGTTTATAAAATGGGAATAATAATTACTCCTTACTGAGGAATTATTAATATACAAAGTGTTTAGTATATCATACATGCTCAATAATGGTGTAGCCATTCTCTAGAGTTTGGATTGGCACAACGAATATAACCTCTTTTCCATGGCTTTGCTCTGAACCTATTAAAAATGGGACAAATGGAAAAGCAAAAGAGGTTAAAGCATCACCTTCATTACTGATACAGTTGATCAAAGATAGCAGGGTTTTTATTCACAGGCAGGTAGGCTTCCTTATACTTAATGTGAGAATTAGGCAGATTTGTCCACTGAGACACAGAGAGCATCAGACCACCACAGACCTCCCCACACAGAACTGTGCTTCTATAAAATAAGAGCACAGGAAAACAGAGCCAAATGTAACCTTGTTGGGGACAGTAACAGAGGGAAGAAAAAGCAGAGTTCTAAATTCTAATAAGATATGTCACTTATCCTCCCTATAGAAAAATTAGGAAGAGGCTGGCAGGCTGTCAGGGGTGTTACTCTAATAGAGATTCCTCCTATGGAAGGAAGCATCAGGGCAATGAGTGTGATTTCTCCTCTAGACTTCATTACATTTTGTTCTTTTAGTGTAATCTATGAGGCTTACCCTGTAAGACTGTGATAAGCCAGAAGTGTAGCTCTCTTCTCAGGGGGGAATCTCAACTGCAAACAGGGCAGTTATATTCCCACCTTCACAAAGCTGTTTCCCAGCTTCTGGAGATATCTTCCTGGAACCAGGAGGAGCAGGGAGATTTGGTCTAAGAAAGCTCTGTGATGCCATGTTCCCAAATGACCCTGTTTTTTTCTCAGCTTTCAAATATCTTAGACTTGCTTAAGACCAGGGTAGTGTATATGAAAACATACACTCATCTGTGGACACAGCCTCTATAAACCTCAATAATCTACCAAGAACAAAATATCGCGTAGGTGAAGATTCAAACCTTGTACTGGATTTGAAAGGTTCTGACAAATAGCATCCTTTCCCCTAGTCTGAGTTCTAAACAGTGAGAAACAAGAAAAAAGGCAGATATGTATTATTCTGCCATATTTCTTAGTAATAAACTTAATATTTAGAATGTGCCTTAAATATCTCAGCAATGAGCTCTCCAGAGTTAGTCATATCATTTCCCAGTCACAGGCCTTCCCACAAGGAGGCAAGATGCCCTATCATCATGGAGCTGCAGAACTTAATGATCCAAGTGGACAGCCTCATTCCAAATTTAAAAAAAAAGAGGAAGGGGCTTACCCAAGCAGGCCAGATTCCTTTCCCAAAGTTCCAATAAAATCCATTATTCCTGCTCCCCTGGGAGAAGACAGTGAATGAATATATTAAAAGACCAGGGTAGTGACATTAATGCAGCTCCCTCTACAAAGAAGGAAGTATCAAGAATGAAGCATATAGACTGGGCATGGTGGTTCATGCTATAATCCCAGCACTTTGGAAAGCTAAGGCAGGAGGATTGCTTGAGCTCGGGAGTTCAAGACCAGCCTGGGCAACATGAGACCCACATCACTACCAAAAATTCTTAATTCGCTGGGCATGGTGGTGCACACCTATAGTCCCAGCTACTTAGGAGGCTGAGGTAGGAGGATTGCTTGAGTCCAAGACGTTGAGGACACAGCAAGTCGCAATCACGCCACTGCACTCCAGCCTGGTGACAGAGCAAGCCTCTGTCTCAAAAACAAACAAAAAAGAATGAGGAATAAATACCTTTTTACTGCTAATAACTATTATTTTATTATTAAATATATTTTAAGTGGATGCTTGTCTGGAAAAGCCAGCCTATCATAATGGTTATTATCACCTCCAGGTGATTCTGATACAGGCTAAAGTTTAAGAACCACTTTACTGACCACAGGAGTAGATCTTAAGGGAGAATTGAGCTATCCTTCCTAGGGCAAGGCAGAATAGGAAATGAAAGGTGGTTATCCTGAGTCCAGGGTAAAGGGGAGTAGCAGAGGCACAGGAATTTTATTTCATTTTTTTTTTAATGAGTAAAATTGTTGGCTAAAGCATTGAATAGGAGAAATATTTACAGAATTGAGTATACTTTTGTAATTTTTTACAATTGTCTACAAAAAATTTATGTAGCGCACATTTTTAAAAAATGCAACTATTCTGTAAACATTCATTGAGTGGGTGTCTTCAGGGGTAATATAATACAGTGAGCATTCAGATTCTGAATCCAAGTAGCCTGGTGCCATGGTTTGAATGTCCTCCAAAGTTTATGTGTTGGAAATTTAATCACCAATACAAATGTTGAGAGTTGAGATTTTTTTTTTTTTTTTTTTTTTATGAGATGATGGATTTATTATCTGGATTGCAGTGGTGGTAATATATACCAACTCACCTAATTGTATACATTAATTATGTGCAGTTTTCTGTACACTAATTATAACTCAATAAATCCGTCAAAGATAATTATTTAAAGCAAAAATATTAAGAATATATTTTGAGGTTTGGAATAGATGTAGAAGTAAAATATTTGAGAATAATGGTGCAAATGATGACAAAGAAAAAATGCAAATATGCTGCTATAGTGTTCTTATAATATAGGTGTTGTAGTGTATTATTTAAAGATAGACCATGATAAGGCTATTTTGTTAATTAGCCTGATTTAGTCATTCTACATTGTAAACATATAGCAAAACATTACATTGTGCCTCACAAATATATACATTTAAAAAAATAATTTCAACTTTCATTTTAGATTCAGGGAGTACATGTGCAGGTTTGTTACCTGGGTATACTGTGTGATGCTGAGGTTTGGGGTACAATTGATCCCATTACCCAGGTACTGAGGAGAGCACCCAATAGTTAGTTTTTTAACCCTTGTTCCCCTCCTAAGAGGTGGGGTCTTTAAGCAGTGATTAAGTCATGAGGGTTCTTCCTTCATGAATAGATAAACGCTGTTTGTCAAAGGGGTGGGTTCCTAATAAAAAGATGAGTTTGTCCCCCTTCTGGGCTCTCTCTCACACTCTCATGCTTTCTTGCCCTCTGCCTTCTGCCATAGGATGACACAGAAAGTCCTTACTACATGTGACCCCTCAATCTTGAACTTCCCAGCCTCCAGAACCATAAAGGCCCAATAAACTTATTTTGTTTATAAATTACCCAGCCTGTGGTGTTCTGTTGTAGCAACATAAAATGAACCAATACACTTGGGTTCCAATCCCAAATCCAACTTTCAATACTTGTGTTATCCTGGCAAGTTTCTTTACTTCCCTTTCTTCAGAGTGCTCATCAGTAAAATGAGAGTTGATAAAATAATATTATACTGCATCTGTCAGCAAAGTTCACTTTCCAGTTGCTATTGTCTGCATGTTTGTGTCCCTCTAAAATTTATATGTGAAATCCTTACCCCTGAGGTCATGGAATTAGGAGATGGGGCCTTTAGGGATGTGATTAGGTCATGAAGGCAGAGCCCTTGTCAATGGAATTAGTACTCCTATAAAAGGACCCCAGGTAGACAGCCCTTCCACCATGTGAGAACACAGATAGAAGGTGCCATCTATGAACAATCGGCCCTCAGAAGACGCTCTGCCAGCTCATAGATCTTGGGCTCCCCAACCTCCAGAACTGTGATGAATAAATGTTGTTTATAAGCCACTTAGTTTATGGCATTTTGGTAGAGTGGCTTAAATGAACTAAGACACCAATTAACTGTAAAAATTAAAAAATAGTAATATATGTCATGGAGATATATTAGTTATAGGAAAGATTTTATTTTCATTGGAGGAATATGCTGTTCATGTATACCTGATACTTATCTAACTTCTCAAATTTTAAATCTCCATTTCATAGTAAGAAAATGATCTTGCTTGATATTCTGGTTAAAACTTGCTAACTACTGAGAGGTTTATTAAAAGCAACAAGGAGGTGACCCACGAAAAAGAAAAATTTGTACTTTTTACCCAAGCCTTTTGATCTAACAAGAGCAGAACTGGCCGTGTGAGGTATAGAGGGGCCTTTGATCTAAAGTGGACTAAATGTCATTGTTTCTGATTAATATAATTTTATTTGCCAACATAACTTTATTTCCCAATGGCAAAATAAGAATTCCTGATATGTTGCTTTGTTACAATAATTAGAGAAAGATTGTTTAGCTAATTGTACACTCTGCAATCTCTGGAATACTCAAGAGTTTTTTTCTGAATGCCTTTGCAATATGAAAAAAATTTTAAATATTTTTAATGTATGACTGGAGTTATCTAGCCAAATAGCCAGAGTTATTTGGTTATAAGTTATCCAGCCAAATTTCAGTAGGATGAACAACTCTTCTATATAATTTATTTTTATAATTTTAAGAGTTTATGGACCATATGATGTACAGTGTGTTGGGTTGGTTATGTGCATGGTTAGGTATGAAGAGCAGCAGAGAAGCTGCACAGAGCTGATTAAGCAGCAGCAGGATAAAGAGCAATGGATGCAAGCCAATCGATAAGAGGAGTTATCCCAACATTTGGTTATACGCATCATTCATTGCTTCTTTGGCTCTAGATCAAAAAGACCAAGTTTTGAAATGGGAAAGTCAGTATGCATAGCAGGTATGGCCTGTTTAAAAGTTAGTCTGACCACTTTCAAGTAAAACATCCTTTCCCACTTTTTGATACAATTAGGGATTAAAGAACTGATGACTGCTCTGCATTCAATTTTTCTGGAATGTAAAGACAGTCTCAACTGAATAGGTGTTCTTTGCTTTCCTACTCCTGTTTCCCCCATCCAAGCAAGATTAAAATCCATTTCTGATTGGATCAGTATCCCTAGAAGTAATGTGAACATGGGTGTGAGATCTGCAAGTCACTTGTTTCACTCCCTCCTCTCCACAGAGACTAAAGAGGCTCCCAGCTACATAAGCTGCACTTGGAGCTATTTGCACAAAGCAAAGCACTTTTTCCATCATTGCAGTAGTCAGGCTCCAAGACAACCTCCCAGTGATCGTCACCCACTGGTATTTACAGCAGTGTATAATCCCATCCCGTATTGTATTAGGTAGGTTTGGTCTGTGTGACTAATAGCATATGGCAGAAGTGATAGTATGTTGATATGGTTAGGCCTTGTGTCCCCTCCCAAATCTCATCTTGAATCGTAATCCCCATAATCCCATGTCAAGGAAGAGGCCAAGTAGAGGTAATTGAATCATGGGGGCCATTTTCTCCATGCTGTTCTCATAAGAGTGAGTTTTCACAAGATCTGATGGTTTTATGTATTTGTTCAGCACTTCTTCCTATTGCCTTGTGAAGAAGGTGCCTTGTTTCCCCTTCACCTTCTGCCATGATTGTGAGTTTCCTGAGGCTTTCCCACGCTGAACTGTGAGTCAATTAAACTTCTTTCCTTTATAAATCACCTTGTCTCAGGCAATTCTCTATAGCAGTGTGAAAATGGATTAATACATATGTCATTTCCAGGATTAGGTTATCAGACCAAAGGTTCTGTTTTTTCTGTCTCAGCCAACTAAGTCTGAGGGATTCTACTTGCCCTGCCATGAAACCACGCTAGCAGCCTAGGGAAACATCTATGTGGTGACAAACTGAGGCCTGCAAACAACTGCATGAGCAAGCTCGGAAGTAGATCCTTCAGCCCTAGTGAAACCTCAAATGACTGAATTGAGCCTCAAATGACTGCTTGATTTCAACTTCATAAATGACCCCAGCCAAACCACTCAGCTAAGCCACAGGCCCTGTGATACGTGTTTGTTACTTTAGGTTGGTAAGTTTTGGGATAGTTATGCAGCAATAGATAACTAATATGATCTTCCTGTGACTAAGCAAGGAGTTCACTTAAATTTCAAGAGCACTTCAATATTTAAAACTTGGGAAGCCAGAAGTATTCCTTAGCATCAGTTTTGGAGTAAAGAGCATTGATAAGGATGTTTCTGAAACCTGGCAGGCACACACCGCATGATGAAACAGTAGACCTAAAAGAAAACTATGTGACTTGTTGTTACTGTATTAGACATTAAAACAGATGTCCCAGTGATTTGAGACCACATTTCTTTAATCTTTTGTATTTTTAACAATGGAAATCCATGCATTTCTCTTTAGTCTAGAGCAGTACTTCTCAAATTTTAATGTGCATGAGATCACCTCAGGATCTTACTAAATGCAGATTCTGATTCAGTGGGTCTGGAGTAGGGCCTGAGATTCTGCATTTCTAACAAGCTTCCAGATGACCCTGATGCTGTAGAACCATACTGAGTGGCAAAGGCCTAGATCACTGTAATCTCTCTTTTTTTTTTTTTTTTTTTTTTTTTTTTTGAGGAGTCTTGCTTTGTTGCCCAGGCTGGAGCGCAGTGGCACAATCTCGGCTCACTGCAACCTTCACCTTTCAGGTTCAAGCTGTTCTCCTGCCTCAGCCTATCGAGTAGCTGGGCCTACAAACACATGCCACCACTCCAGGCTAATTTTTGTAATTTTAGTAGATACAGGGTTTCACCGTGTTGGCCAGGCTGGTCTCTAACTCCTGACCTCATGATCCACCCGCCTCGGCATCCCAAAGTACTGGGATTACAAGCGTGAGCCACCATGCCTGGCCCAGTCACTGTAATCTTTTAAGCACATTCCCTACACCAGGGAATCTCCAACTGAAAAAGCAGTATTTTCATCTTTTTGCAAGTGCAATCCCATCCATCAATACTAGTTTGTTTCCAAACGTTCATTAGAACTTTATTTTGCCAAATAAAGGTTCAAACTCAATTACTCCACTTTTTGTCTCTATTTGTTCTTCCTCTGCTGAAAAGTTTAATCAAGCAATGAGACCCCACCACCACTAATAAGTCGTTTTCCTTTTTTTTTTTTTTTTTTTGCAGAGTCTTTCTCTGTCACCCAGGCTGGAGTATAGTGGCGCGATCTCGGCTCATGGCAATTTCTGCCCCCTGGGTTCAAGCGATTCTCCCACCTCAGCCTCCTGAGTAGGTGGGACTATAGGCACAAGCCACCATGTTCAGTGAATGTGTTTTTAGTAGACACGAGGTTTCACCATGTTGGTCAGACTGGTCTCAAACTCCTGACCACAAGTAACCCACCCACCTCGTCCTCCCAAAGTGCTGAGATTACGGAATGAGCCAACGAACCTGGCAACCTTTTTCTTATTATACTGAAACACTAACCCAAGCCACATTTCCAAGCCTTCTATCCTCGAACAGCTTCTACTATCTCACATCTCTATGGCTAAGCCCTTTACTAGTATGCGCTTATTTTATGCCAACAACTTAAAGTGAAATAAGCACTAGTACGAATCCTATTTTACAAATGAAGAAATGTTGACGACTTAAGTGAACCTTCTCATACAGCCAAGTTTTCAATCCAAGGAAAATCCAAAGATAATTTAAGCACTATGGCTATATTTATTTCCCTCCTGAAACTTGTCTTTTCAGCCCTACCCTGTACATATCTAAACATGCAATTCTCTCACTTTCATACTTCTCAACTTAGATCACAATTTATACAACTGGTAAGAACTTACAGTCCTTTGTCCTCAGTGTTCAATGACTTAATCAGTGATGTTACATTCTGCATGCATACACCCACAAATGTTTAGATAAATTTAGTTTTCAGAGGACAAGAACCTATACTGAGTCTCAGTAGCTCAAATTTTAGTTTTTAATTTTTTTTTTTAAGAGACAGAGTCTCATTATGTTGCCCAAGCTAGAGTGCAGTGGCTATTTACAGATGTGATCGTGGCACACTGCAGCCTTAAACTGGGCTCAAGTGATCCTCCCCCGTTGGCCTCCTGAGTAGCTGGGACTGTAGGTGTGAAACACTGTACACAGCCAGGTCAATTTTTAAAATGGCCAGAAGAGATAGTCAATGAGAATGAAAAAATTTAAATGCCTGATTTCAGGGGTATCTCATTTCAGACGCAATGAATCCTGCTGTCACCAAAAACATGTCTTTCCTCACCTCTTGGCTCTGCTTTCCTCTTGGGCCTCACTTCCGGTGGGTTCTAACAGTGCTGTGTCATGGTAGCTACCCACTGTTCCAGGCTTACATTCTACTAGCTTAGTGTAGCTTAGTAACAGAAAGCTCGTCTTTCTCAATAATTCCCTCAAAGTTCTCAGGATTGCTTCTCAGTGGACCAATTTTACTCTTGGGGATTTTTAGGTTGCAAATTAGGGGATGCCCTTGGAAGTCAACTTCCTGGGTTTGTCATTTACTATCTTTGTGACCTGGCTAATTTCTCATGACTCAATTTGCATCTGTAAAATGGAGATTGCAGCATTATCTCATAGGGTTGCTGTGAGAATTTAAATAAATATTCCTCGAGCACTTACAATGGTCTGACAGACTAAAATCTCAACAAAGTGTTATTAAATGGCCATTTATTAAATTTCCAGACCAGTTAGGTCTGGGAAATGTGCTTTCAGCTCCCCTATTCCAAGCAGAATTAGAAAACTAGAAGACATTTTAGACGTTCGCTATTTAAAACTTTTTTAGAGCCCAGAACAAGCTAGGTTCAAGCCACTAACTTCACTCTGCAGTCTGTTTACTCCACTTTACGGTACTGTGGCAGATACTTAGTTGTTCCCCAGACATGTAGTCCCTTTCATACTTGAATTTATGCAGTTCACATAGCTATTCAAAATAAAGACTACATTTCCCAGTCTCCCTTCCAGTGGCCATGTGTGTATGTTCTGAACAATAGGACAAAAGCAGATGTGGCATCTTCAGCTTCTGAGTCCTCTTAAGAAAGGAGGTGGGTCATGCTTCATTTTTCCTTCCTGCTAAATACAATGTGAACAAAAGAGCTTGGGTGTAAAGCAGCCATCTAGAATCATCAGGACCACCAGCCTACGGGGTGCTGGTGTGCAATTTAGAAAAAGGCCAACCCTCTCCATACAATTTGGAGTCTTAATAGTCCCTTTGTGTGAATTTTAAAAAGGTCACCCTTCCTCCATGCTGACTTAGCCAGTGCCTTAGGGTGCTTGATGAGCTGATCATGGGATTAATTTCATCCCCTGCTATTTCAGCCTTTTGGCCATGTGCCCTTGTACAGGACTAACACAACCATATGTAACAGCCCTTTTGGGAATGGAGGTCACACAGGACAGAGCAGATAGGTGTCTAGGTCTCTGTTACAGTGGAGTATCATAGTCAGCCCTGGTCCACCCTACTTAAAACTTTTAAGCCATTGCTATTTTCATTTGTCAGTACTAATATAGAAAGCTCATTCACATTGAATTGTAAGCCTTGGATTTTACTACTGGCTATTTTGATTCACATCCTTTCCTTCCCCACCCCCAAATTAGATCATATTATTTTTATTTAGAACAGCATTAATACCAAGTGAATACTACCAATTACCCCTTGTTCTGCATTCTGTGATTTTTATTTCTTTCCACCACAGGGCCAGAACTTCAGCCAAATTTGGCCTAATTATAGTAAAATTATGGTTAAAAAAATATCTCAGCAATTCTTTCCTCTTAAAAGTATGTTCCTGGAGGATTATTTTATGCGCAAACTCTATGCAAGTCCTCTTGCCTGGTAGGTCATTTTATGACTGCTGCCTACAAAGTAAATCAATCACTACTCTCATGTCCTTTTACAGGCAACTCCAAAAAAGTGTGCAAAGTCGCTTGGATTTTGCACATTTGCGTACTCAATTAAGGGGTAGTTTTTATCCTCTGTTTCACCACAAAGAGAATTCAGCCAACATACTGAGAATCAGAACTGAAAACAGAAGCAGATTAAATTTTGATTCCTTTTGACTTAAAAACCTAAAGACATTTTTTTTTTTTTTTAAGGGATGGAATCTATCTTGCCCAGGGTGGTCTCAAACTCTTGAACTTGAGATCCTCCTAAATTGGCCTCACAAAGTCCTAGAATTACAGGCATGAGCCACCACACCCATCTCAAAACCGTCTCTTAACTGACATTTTAATGTTAGTTTGGTAATGCCAGGAATGAGCCACTGACTTTAGACAGCAGGTTTTGTTTTGTTTTTTAAATAGAGACAGGTTCTCACTATGTTACCAGGCTGGTCTCAAGCAATCCTCCTGCCTTGGCCTCCCAAAGTGCTGGGATTATAGGCCTGAGCCAAGATACCTGGCCTAGACTACAGTTTTCTGTTGTCTCTCTTACAAACAGCAACTAATTCCAGCTTGAGCATTGGTAGAGTTATATGCTCTTCACCAAATGATAGAATGAAATTCTGTCCAGAGCTGGGCATGTTGCCTCACACCTGTAATCTCAACATTTTGGGAGGCCTACACAGGCACACTGCTAGAGCTCAGGGGTTCAGGACCAGCCTAGGCAATATAGTAAAATCCTATCACTAGAAAAAATACAAAACTAAGGTAGTGTATGCTTGTGATCCCAGCTACTCATGAGGCTGCGGTGGGAGGATCACTTGAACCCAGGAGGTCGGGGCTGCAGTGAGCCATGACTGCAGTCCAACCTCGGTAACAGAGACCCTGTCTCAAAAGGGGGAGGGGAAGGGAGGGGAAGGGAGAGGAGAGGAGGGGAAGGGAGGGGGAAAAGAAAAGAGAAAAAAAGGAAAAAGAAAAAAACAAGAGGGAGGGAGGGAAGGAGGGAAGGGAGGAAGGAAGGAGGGAAGGAGGGAGGGAGGGAGGGAAGGAAGGAAGGGAGGGAGGGAGGGAGGGAGGGAGGGAGGGAGGGAAGGAAGGGAAGGAACGGTCAGTCACTACAGAGAAAGCAAACTGTTATTTTGTAGCATCTCTGCTCTCAAAATTTTGGAACACAATTCCAAACTCAAAATGCTTCTATTTTTTAAGGGTAATTCCTATTATGTGACCTCTTAACACCCCTGAGGTAAGTACATGTATTTCCACATTTTGATACAGAAAAAGAGACAGGGAGCAGTGAAATGGCCTGTCACAATTACATAGCTAGTTCCTGGTAGAACAGAATCTAATACCAGGATCTTTTAGATACACATCTTTTCATCACTCACATTGGTTCACACTCTCATTTCCTGAAACCATTTCTTTGTAGCTCCATTTCAACCAATATGAAATGCTAAATCTCCTGGCAATCTCATAAATTTCACCATATGATGTGCCAAGTTGAGTGTTTGCTTTGGTCTTGGCAGCAGATGCCCTGATAACGTCCAATAATGGAAACAGCTCACCAGCCTATCACTCTTGCTAACTGATTCAGCTCCTTTAGACTGTTGGATCATTCTTTTCCATATGGCTTACTTTCGCTAGTTAAGAACATTTGCAAGATTTAATAAGCTGCTTGATCGACCAAACAATATTGTAAATCTACCTTTAATTTCAGCAGACTTGATAATCAGTCTTGACGCTTTCAGATTCCCAAAGGGTAAATGTAGTATATATTTTTTAAGAAAAGATACACAAATAGTTTTCATGTTTAAATTTAAAATTTTACTTAATTCATAGAACATGGTCCTGGAAAAGTCTTATTTCTTTAGTTTCGATAGTCTTCAAAATTTATTAGTTTTGCATGAAAGCAAAACATTTATATTATACGGCATTTGAAATACAATTAACTCACATATTCTTAACATTCACTGTTTTGCATTGTAGTTAAGTTTTGTTCTTAAACTGGAGGGAAAATTCAGATCCATCACAGCACCCGCCTCTTAAGAGTTGTATTGGCTTCCGATATTCTGGAACTTCTGCTGTGTTGATGAAACTAGGAAGCACACATTCCTCTAAGCTTACACAATTTTGTTATTGTTGTTCCTCAACTGAAACATTTTATTCCTGGCTTTACTTAGCTTTACACTGGTTGCAAACATTTCTGTTACTGGGTCATATGGAAAAACCAGTTTAAAGCAGTGGAGACACTTTGGGCCATCTTTGGGTAGTTCTATATAAAGAGAAAAATAACCATGACCTTAAAAAGTAATGGATCAATACCATAGGAAAGGTTAAAAAAACAGGAATGGAAAACCATGTTGCTGGAATTGAAATAGTGCTCTCCAAGTTGTAGATAATAAAGGTTGAAAATAACATTTTATTCATGCATTATCCAAGTTAGAGGGGGGAAAAAGTAAAAGCTAGCAGCAACAGCCACAATCACAATCAGAATTTGGGTATCAAGGCTGTTTAAACTGGGTCTTCTAATAGGATTACTCTTAGTCATGCTCATGTGGATTTTGAAGCACAAAGTGCCCCCAAAGGCACTCTCTTCTGAACAGTTAGCTGCTATGGAATTTTACACATCTGTTACCATGTTTAACGAATTGTCAATTGTGAATGAATATGCAAAATTAAAGGAGCTTTTTGGGAAGTTTTTTAAAAAAATGCAAAGGTTTCTTTCTAATGTGCAGATTGAAGTGACACAGTTTTTGGAAATACTATTGGTCTCAACTTTTCCTTCATTTTATGCCTTAATCCAGTGATTCACCTCCATTCAGGAAGCCTTTGCCAACTTCTAACTCAAGTTAGGATGGAAACCCTTCGGAGATGCTTCCTTGGCATATGTTCCTCTTCTGTAAGAATGTAAAGGGGATCCCTTTCCTCATCTCAGTATTGAGAGTGCCTAGCACAGAGCTCATATGGATTCAGAAGTGAAAAACTGCCTGAGTCTCTTCATGAGTCCTCTGAAAATGTGTTGTGAGGTCCCCTCTTATGAAGGTCACCAAATGAGAAGTGAGACAAACTCTTTATCTATTTTACCATTTGTGGAAGACAGAGGCAAATTTCCATTATATACCTCAAAGGTGTCAGAAAAAAATTGAAAAATCTTTTCACATTTATCATAATCTAAATCAAGTAGTACTGAAAAAGTAGCAAGGAAGCTTATGTGAATGATGGTGGAAGATGGGAATGAGGACAGGATGGAACACCATGTCCTTAGGTAGCTGTTCACTGCCCCTCTCTGCCATAATGAAACAAACAACTGAGGAACACCTGTAGAAAGGAGACATTATGGTGGCATGTTCTTACCTAGTGAAAGTAAGCGATATGAAGAAGAATGATAGCCAACAGTCTAAAGGAGCTGAGTAAACCCCCCTTACCCCCAAAAAGAAGAAAGAAAGAAAAGGCTCTTTTTCAGCTTGATTCTACCAGCTGCATTAAGCAGCATCACAGCTTGGAAAGATATAGTACTAATTTTGAACAAAAAAAGAAACATCATCAGAAATGTTCCTCAGAAGCCTGCCTTCTCTTGACCAGCTCTTGTTCAAAATGTTCTGTATAATAATTGCTGTTAATATGCCCTGAAGGGCAATGATACACCTGCAGGCATAATCCTCAAACCTGAAAGGTCACTAAAATTGCATTTCCCCATTCTTCCCTCACATTAATGTTAACATAGACATGAAAGCAGACTTGAGGAAATTAGGAGTTATCTGTAAACACATGACAACTTTAACCAAGAATATGGGCCCTGCTTTGTATTCTAGCCACATGTTCCTACTTTTCCAACAAACTTGAAAAATAAATATTTGAACTACAATCTTCAATAAAGTCCCTCTACATTTGTTGTCAGTCTTAATCACTTTTTTCTTGTCTGCTTAGTGCCTTTAGCTCTTAGATGTTGCACCTGGAGATTCTTGCTTACTTTATGATGTAGGTTTATACACCCTTTAATTGAAAGCAAACCGCCTTAGATAATCTAGTGACAAACAATGTTACAAGGTCCACTTTCCGTTAAAAGGCAAATAGAAATATTAGGCTGTTCTCTAAAATGAACAAAAACACATAAAAATACATCATAATCTACCACTTCATTTCCTTCATCAGAGATAAAATCCCACAGCCTAAAAGGCCTCTTTTGTGTACACATTTTGTCCAACAGCAGGGGTGGCAGATACAAGGGATTGCAGTTCTCAATGACTAGTCTTTCCTCTGTTCAAAAGAAAAACTTTACACAGTATACTATTTTTATATTCATGTTTCTACAATAACTATAAAAACTTTAACCCAAATTTGTTTAATATTTTAATTATCATGTGTTGATTAAAAATAAAGGTAAAACTGATAATGGAAGGGTGACATAAACAAATATCTCACCCTTAAGCAGTGTGTGTGATTTTTTTAATGTGAAGGTTAAAGTGAGTTTATAAACCTATGGTTCTATTTTTAGTGAGCATTATACAAACGTAAACATGTACAAGTTTGCCTGGTATTTCATGGGGTTGCTGCTCTGCCTTTAACTGCTCAATTGCACACAGCTGTAGACCAGATTTGTGGCAGTATGCGTGTCATTAACATTTTTCCTGCCAAGGTTAAAACAACCAAATATAAATGAAAACAAAATAAAAAGCAAGGTCTCCTTTGTATTCAATCACACTGATATTCGACATAAGAGAACATGTCACTAGGCAAATCATTCAAACTACAGTTGGGAGACACTTTCTAAAGACTGTGGATTTGAGAACAAGGAATTTAATGGTAGTGCAAACGTCTCTGTTCACTGGAGGATCAGAGAAGATGGATCCTCACAACAGGATCCATCTTCTCATGAATTAAAGTCACTGAATTTCTTTTTTAATGAGAAAGCAGTTTGGAGATAAAGTATTGCTGTAAGTTATGCCGAACATAAGTATCTCTGACTTCAACCCTTTCCCACCAGTGTGAAAAGTGAATAAAGACAGCAAGAGTTTTTAGAAAGTTAACTTATATTAAAAAAAGCATATAAACAATTTTAATACTACAAAGTAGTATCTTAATACAAAGCAGTTCAAATATTAACTGTTCTTTAAACTGTTAAACTTTATTATAAATTAAAATTTCTTTACAAAAAAATTGCACATAATATTTGACCACTCTTAGGTTCTGATGCACTGGGCATTTTGCAATAGTTTCTTTAATCTTCAAGTTAAACAGTCTCGGCAAGGAGTCCAGAACGTAGAAAGGGCAATAAACAACCCTGATAGAGCATTCAAGTGCAACTAGCAGACTTGTGGCCATGGCAGTTACACTTTCCTTAAGATGGACTGCTATAGTTTTAAATCCTGAAATGAAGAATCTCAAAAAAATTTAAAAAGCAAAAAACTAAAAGGGACTGCCTGCTTTTTTACTGTAAACACAGCCCTGGATATTATAATCCCAAACAGGAATCTCTCAGGCATCAGAGAGTGTCAAGTTAATCAGGAATAACACAATATAAAGGAAGGGGGGAGAAAATAAAAAACAAAAACAAAGCAAAATTAAAATAAATGTCAGTCACTTTGAGGAACTATACTTACGTATATGATGTTATGAGAATCTGGCAGGGCCTAGAAGCAGGCCAAACAGGAAGTTCATATATCCAACCGAAGAGGATCATGTTCATTGCTTCCGGTTTTGAGGACAGGATATTGTAGGGAACTTGATATGATCAATAATGCTTGTCTGCCTTACAGACCTTAGCCAGGGATCAGCCTAATCTTGAAGAATCATTCAAATAATTTTGGCAATTATTATAAGGACTTAGAACTGACTGCACCCAGTGTTCAGTGATTCTTGCTTTCTGTTTTGTTACTGTTTAAATTTAAGAGCTCATTTAGGCTGACTCCAATCTCTTGGCACTTGGAAACTAGTTTTCTCAGGTTATCAGTTTTACCTCCTTCTGACGCTTCAAACAAGAGTTGCTGTAAAAGACAGGGAAGCATAGAAGTAAGACTTAGCTAGAGTCTGGGCATTACCACATCAACGGATATGGCACATGCAGAAAATTTACATGAAAACATCGAGATAAAATAAAAGATAAAAAGCATTACATCTTTCCATAGTGATGCACAAAGAGGTAACTTCTGTAAGGCTCTCTGATACAAACGGTGGACCTGTAAGATACACACATAATTCCATCAGAAAACATGATGAAAAACAGCTTCATAATTCTGTTTAAAGAATGGTACTTCGCAATAACATTTGAGACAAAATGGTTATGTTGAGTTTTAAAGTTTTCCAAATATTTAGTGCTCTTAAAATGTCAACTACTTTTTTCCCCCACCTGGTTCTTAGTGTGTATGAAATGTTAACTTCTGTGCTTTAATTCTTTTAAATTGAGAAGTCAACAAAAGGGACAGAAAAACTTTTTAAAAGTGACCCATCTGAGATTTAACCATGGCTTACCTCTCTTTGTCCCTTTAGAACAATCTCAGCAGCAATGGCTCTAAGAAAAAAAAAAGGAATATAGAAAAAGGAAAGGAAAAATTTATATATCTTTGAACAAAATGAAACACCACCGGCAGAATACTGACTGGGAATCTGAGTACAAAACTTCCTGAAAGTTAACAGGCTAAAATTCCAAGGAGGAAAACCTATAGTGAAAAGAAAAATTCAACAATTTTTATCAACTTTACAAGAATAAAGCAGACCAGTGATTTGAACATAAACAACGTTCATGGGAAAAAAAAATGAAACTTTCATAATTACCAGTCAAAGACTAGTTACTAGACTGACACCTTTAAAAGAAAGAAGAAATCAGACTATAACAGGGTAGACACACCACATTTCAAAAGAGGCGGTCTTAAAATGTCTGTAACAGGTTTGATAACGGTATTTTTACCTAAATGTTCTCCTTCAAAGAAAATTAAAAGTCTACACTTTTTGCTTTTACAGGCAATACTTAATGAGCACTCACTCTCATTAAACTTCAGTTTGTAAGTGTCAAAAACAAATCTAAACTAGCGTAGCAATCTGTCTAGGAAAAAAAGAAAAAAAAATATATATATATAGATGTCATTTCAGATTTACCTGTCTGGAGCAACCCTTACAAATAAAAGCAATAGCTATAAAAACATGTACATGATTGTTGCATTACATTTTCCAGGTGGCCAGGCATGTTGGGATATTATATGTAAACATCTTGGCTTGAAGTTTCAGAATCTGAACATTGCTTTCTTCCCATTCATGTTGAAGTAACCTGTAAAGTACATTCAGGAAAATGAACAAAGCATTGCAAGTGTAGGGAACCCCAAGTGTGCTCTATGAATAGAATGATGGAAGTATAAATTTTGATTAAATTCCATAAAGGCTATCCAGCAAATATTATAGAATGCCTCTTACAAAAATTGACCTGAGACAGAAATGTGCAAACTATCAAGAGGTCAAGTAAAAATCTATGCTCACCTTACCAAACTACAATAAGGTCCATGTATTTCTATAGGACATGAAAGCATTCCCTCCAAATAACAGTCCCTGTTTCCCACCCCAAATTTTGTTAAAGTAATGGCTTGATATACACTAATGCAATTTCCTGGTATTTTTCTTTCTTAGAATATAATCAATCTTGAATGTTTCTTTAACTAAAATTTATGTATAATAACTATTGAAGTTCTCTACTCTCCTGGAAAAAATGAACAGGGATGACCACAGAAAATAAGTATCAAAACACAAAGGTAGGTATTTAACAACAAAATCAACAAGTAAACTACTTATATTCTAAAATGCCTATCACAATAGAATATTATGCTAAAATATGACATTTTCTATTTCACATGTTTCATCAAAGGTGTTTCATAACTAGGATTTCTGTGATGAGCTGCTACACATTGGCATGCTCGCTAAGAAAATTATAAAACACTACCGCATGTTTGTCTCAACTTTAGTTTTTAAACTTTTAAACAATTTTTCCTCACATACATGCTAAATGCAATGTAAATCCTTTAAAACATAAGGGAACATTTCATAAATACTTTAGGCATCTTACAAACCATAAAATGATTACAAGATAAAACTGATGCAGTGGGAATGACTGCACAAGTGGAAGCCAATACATTAGCGTGCAGCATACCTTTTTGAATTAAAAAGCATAATCCTTACGGATGAAAATGTTTTTGCTATTATCAGGGCAGAGAAACTACAAAGAAAGGCTCAGAAATCTCCTGACTGAATATATGAAATCCCTAATCATGGCTTCAAAAATGTGGTATGAGGGCTCAAGGTCGGGAATCTCCATTTTAAATGAGCATCCCAGGAGATTCTAATGTTTGCCAATATTGAGAGCAACTGACCTATGTGAAAATATGAAAACTTCTTAAATAATATTCCCTTGCCATGGAAAACAAGCTTACTGCTTATAATGCACATGCTAAGGACAGGTGGTGTGTATTTAGGGAACACAGATGAACTTTACTTGAATGGAATTATTTTCCCCCTTGTAAACTGAAGTTTCCTGAAGCGACCAGAATTTTTACACTGACTTTTGAATCAATAGCTAAATATTGGCTTAACAACTCTGAAATAGTGGAACAACAGACTACTTTTATCAAGTTTTCAAGAGTAATTTTATTTGAAGAGCCTATACCATTAGGCAGAAGACCAAAAAAATGTTACTTTTCCTTACCTCAGTGCAAGTCCAGAATTAGCTGGCATAATTGAACAAAACCGTTCCAAGGTTTTGGAATGCTGGGTCTTTGGAACACAGCTCAAATAAAAGAAAATAACCTGTAAAGGTTGAGGGGGAGGAAAAATGAATGCAACCAAAATGTGAAACCTAATTACCTATGTGTTTTAATGTGAAAACCAAAATGGTCTTTAAGATATGAATGTATAAATTATAATAATGTATGATGTTGTGAGTTACAGTTCCTACCATTAATTTTTATTAGTGACTTTCCAAATGTGAATTAGGAAATATGGTCTAGTGATGAGAGCCATGGGCAGAACACTGACAAGAAGCCAGGAGTCCGGGTTTTCATTCCTGAGTCTACCTTTACTTGCTGCATAGCTCGGCAAGTCATAGGGCTAATAATACCTGCCACATCTTGCTCATGGAATGCCCGTGTGTAAATGACTTAATGTCCATAAAGTGGTTTGAGATCCTGGGATAAAGAATGGCACAGAAGTACAAAGCATAATAATTGATTATCCTGATTAGCAAAACAACCACCCCACCAAAAATAAATATAACACATATATGTTTTTGGTCTACAATGAGCTTTAGCAAGGAGCTTTTTAGCCTATAATGCACTGAATGAAAGTGGTCTCTGAAAAAAAATTTTTTAAAGATCATATAACCATATCATTAATTAGATTCTACTTTTAGAATTCTAAGCAGTACCTAATCTTAAGCTTTCTTATGCCTTGTGTATAGCTATATTTGCTTGACAAAATATTAATAAAAAGAGGAGCTACAATATATAAGTCCATTGTTACTTATTTTGAAGTTACTAAATTTTTCATTCAGTAGAATTTTCAACTACTCAAGCAAAACATTATAGATATCACAATAGAATCTTTGATGTAGTTTTTCATTAATATGTATTACACCTTAACATTCCTTCAATTTTGCTTCAATGTTAAATTTTCATAAGTATAACATAATTAACGCACATTTTATTTCAACTGAGCCTTTAAGGGCTCTATTGCTAGTCTCTGAATAGATAAATAAGAAACATGGTCAAGAGTAATAGTGAATGTTAGGAAAGTCGTCCTAGGAAAAGCTCTCTTGATATAAAATGGAGTTTTGCTATCATTTTTAATGTCTCTTTGTTTTGCACAAACATCTAAAGAAAAAAGTTTTAAGTTCTTACCCTATTATGAAATTCATAGTTGGACCAGTAATCGGCTCTGCTAAAAGGAATGGGGTATCGGGCAGGGACTGTAACCAAACATCTATTCACTAAATCAGTAAAAAATTTGAATTCTTGAACTTTGTTTCTGGATCCAGCAGCTCTATTATTGGCAAAGACAAGATAACTGCCAAAAGAAAAATATTAGAATTTAGAATATCTAAGCCAGTAGTTCTCTCACCAAGAAAGCTGGTCACCCCTTTCCCAACCATACCTCTTTATCCCCAAATCCCATTCTTAAAGAAAAACTAAACTTACTCCATCCATATCTTCTGTACTATATCACATTTCATGGCCACCCCTAATGCTGCCTCATATGCCTCCACTGTCTCTTTAACACTTGATTGAAGAGGATGACAAAGGCTGTTTAAAAAATGAAGGAAAACATATGTCTACCATTCAATTCTATCAGGGGAAAGAATGACAAAGTATTTTAAAACACTACAGGTATTACAATAGAATCCTCCTCTTGACCTTTCTTCTCTAGTACGTATTAAACTTTAGCATCTCCTCAATTGTGCTTCAATGACTTTAACATCAACTTAATTGTAACACAGTGTAATTCAATAATAAATAGCAAATGCAGGCCTAGTATGCAATATCTCTCCACAGTGAATGTCTCACCAGTAAATCAGCCACAAATAAGGAACTTGGTGGTTAAACATATCATCATCAAAATTCCCTTTACATAAACGTGATGGAATGTCAACTGGTCCTGGAATATTTAAGAGATATCTGAAAAAAAATCCAAATATTGTTTTAAATTACACCTATACACACAAATTACATTTTTGTTTCGTAATCCTTAGTTTCAAGTTAAATTGAATTGAAATACATTTTTTAGAAAGCAATGAGACTTCCTTTTCATATGCATAGCATACCTAGGATTACATACTTACTCAAAATGGTTTTCTTTGTTTGTTTTTCAAGACAAGGGCCTCGCTCTGTCACTCAGGCTGGACTGCAGTGGCACAACCTCAGCTCACTGCAACCTCCACCTACCAGGTTCAAGTGATTCTTCTGTCTCAGCTTCCCGAGTAGCTGGGACTATAGGCATGCATCACCACACCCAGCTAATTTTTGTATTTGTAACAGAGATAGGGTTTCACCATGTTGGCTCAGCTGGTCTTGAACTCCTGGCCTCAAGTAATCCACCTGCCTCAGCCTCCCAAAGTGCTGAAATTCCAGGCATGAGCCACTGCGCCTGGCCACAATTTTATTATTTTATACCTACATGACAAACTTTCCTCCCACAAAGATTTTTTTTTTGAGATGGAGTTTCGCTCTTGTTGCCCAGGCTGGAGTACAATGGCATGATCTCAGCTCACCGCAACCTCTGCCTCCTGGGTTCAAGGGATTCTCCTGCCTCAGCCTTCCAAGTAGCTGGGATTACAGGCATGTGCCACCACACCTGGCTAATTTTGTATTTTTAGTAGAGGTAGGGTTTTTCCACGTTGGTCAGGCTGGTCTTGTACTCCTGACCTCAGGTGATCCGCCCGCCTGCCTCCTAAAGTGCTAGGATTACAGGCGTGACCCACTGTGCCTGTAAAATGATTTTTTTATTCTATCCCCAAGATTAAACAAAATACCATAATCTTCTAATTAAACCTAGTTTAAAAAGAACAAATGAGTACCAAGTATTTGAAATTTTCCCATAAAATCTGTACTTCCTTCTTAAAAATAAAAAGTAAAAAAAAGATTTACAGGGCCTGGCACTGTGGCTCACACCTGTAATCTCAGCACTTTGGGAGGCTGAGGCAGGTGGATCATTTGAGGTCAGGAGTTTAAGACCAGCCTGGTAAACATTTTGGGTGAAACCTCATCTCCACAAAAAATACAAAAAATTAGCCAGGTGTGGTGGCGCATGCCTGTAGACCTAGCTACTCGGGAGGCTGAGGTGGGAGAATAGCTTGAACCCAGGAGGTGGAGGTTGTAGTGAGCTAAGATCACACCACTGTGCTCCAACCCGTGTGACAGAGTGAGACCCTGTCTCAAAAAAAAAAAAAAAAGATTTACGAAACCTTGTATCTGAAACTAATCTCTCTCACATACAGCCATACACACATACAACTCATTTAATTTTAGACATGTCATCAAAGTATATTCTATAACACATGAGCCCATAAGGTACCTGTCAAGAGATCTATGATCAAATAAGGTTGGGAAATACTACAAACTATAGCCCTTTCTTGAAAAGCCACAATATTTGTTAGGATATTAAAGACTTGAATAAGTCAATCAATAAAGAATTCTACTGGACTAAGTCCATTTTCCTCCCAATGTATTTTAATCTGTGTGTATAATACTTACCACCATCTTTTTTTTTTTTTTTTTTTGATATGGAGTCTCGTTCTGTTACCCAGGCTGGAATGCAGTGGCCTGATCTTGGCTCACTGCAGCCTCCATCTACTGGTTCAAGCGATTCTCCTGCCTCAGCCTCCTAGTAGCTGGGATTACAGGCATGCGCCACCACACCCGGCTAATTTTTGTATTTTCAGTAGAGACAGGGTTTCACCATGTTGGTCAGGTTGGTCTTGAACTCCTGACCTGGTGATCCACCCGCCAAGGCCTCCCAATGTGCTGGGATTACAGGCGTGAGCCACTGCGCCCGGCCTACTTCACCACCATCTTTAAGAACAATGTTTTTAAAGGAAATACATTGATCCCAAAAATGACAATCTGTCTTGAATTTTAAAATAATAATTGTAAGGGAACAAGTTTTAATAAAGTAGACAAGCTATATGGGAGACAAACACCAGAAAGAGAAGAAATAGAAGATCTAGAAGTAAGGTTCTCATCCTGACTTTGCCAAGACAAGCTACATTACTACAATTCCTTAACTTCAAAGAACTTTAGTTTCCTCAGCTGAAAACTGAGATGGTCACAAGAGATTATTTCAAATCTAATCTAAGTAAATGAAATCCCCAAATTAATATTTCTGGCTATCTACTTAATCTTCAAATTGACTTGAAACACAAGAAAATTACCCTATCTAGTTCTTTTGCCTGTCATCTTTGCACTAAATGTCATGTAGGGAGTTGACAGAATTCAACTCCAGGTAAAAATTACAGTGCTAAGTATTTTGCTTCACAATTTCTACTTATGAAATTTTAAAAATATTTTGAACCAATTAAGAACAGATTTCTCCTATTAATAAACATTGACAATTTATAAATTTTAAGAACTTATATCAACATACAATAAGTATGGCAATACCAAAAATCATCTCATCTACCATTATTTTCCTAATATCTAATAAAAAAGACTTTCTAAATTAACAGAAATGTGCAATCTTTGTGTAAACAAAAGTTTCACTACTGCCTAAATAAACTATAAACAGGATACCTTTTTCTCTTAATTTTCAGTGAATGATGACGATTTCCACAAAAGAATTTAATAAAGATGGCTTAATAATATTTGGAGAATTCATTTTCAAATTTTCATTGATACTTATTTATTCTGCTTAATTAAGCTGGCATCGAGATCTGATCTTTGATTAGTTACCAAGACAGAAATTGGCAGCATTTTCTTTCAAACTAAACCAATTACCTCTGTACCCAAGGGAAGAGCAGAATCAGCAAGTCTCTAGAGTTTGCTTGAACCTTGAATTAGTCCTTTCCCTGAGCTTGAGATGTTAAAGCAAACTAATTTAAATGAGGAAGAAACTGAGTATGGAGAAGCTGAAAAATCTCTAAATTCCTTATAGAAGTTTAATTATTTTCCATCAATTTGCATTTAAAATTATTTCATTTGTAATTACTTGTAAATATTAATCTAGATGTAACAGAGCAGAAAGAAGGGCCCTTCGAAGGGCCCTAAAATCACTATGTCAATAAACTGGCTACCATAAGAGGATATATATAAAGATTCAAGTCTGGGAAGAAACAGTGTCCCCAAATCTCAAATAAAACTACCATATTCACAAAAAGTTCTAGGGTGGGCCAGCCGTGGTGGCTCACGTCTGTAATCCTAGCACTTTGGGAGGCTGAGGCGGGCTGATTGCCTGAGCTCAGGAGTTCAAGACCAGCCTGGGCAACACAGTGAAACCTCGTCTCTACTAAAATACAAAAAATTAGCCAGGCATGGCAGCATGCACCTGTAATCCCAGCTACTCAGGAGGCTGAGGCAGAATGGTTTGGAACCGGGAGACAGAGCTTGCAGTGAGCCAAGATCATGCCACTGTACTCCAGCCTGGGAGACAGGGCAAGACTCAACTCGTTAAAAGAAAAGTTCTAGGGTGGATGGACCACTTAACAAAATTTGGGCTTTAAGATTCTATTTTCACTCATCTGTATTTTCCATAAGAAATTTTTTCAGGAGATAGTCAGCTTAGGTCTTTTCTTCTCTCAGTTCTTCCTAATACAAAATAATAGAGTATGTCATGATAAAATATTTTCCTTTTGATGCTGTTTTACTTAGGATGAGCAAACCATGTCTATTTTTGTAAACAGTTTTACTGAAACACAGCCATAACCATTCATTTACATTTCCTCTATGGTTGCTTTCTCAATAAAACAACATAGTAGAATAGTGGTAATAGGCCACATGGCCTGCTAATCTAAAATATTTACTTTCTGGATCTGAAGAAAAAAGTTTGCTAACCCCTATAAAGAGATGAGGAGGACAAAGGAAAGAGAATTTTAAAAGTATCCTCCCAAAAATCATTATTCATAATCTGCAATGACTCTTATTGTTGGAATAGGAACTATCAGCGAAGACAGTAAATACAGCTCTATATGAGCTATTAAGAAATTAATGGTTGAGAAAATAATCTACTGAAACTTCTTACCCCCTAATATTTCGGAGGCTAGAGCAGTTCTCTTTAGAATTAAAAAAAGAAAAAGGTGCACTATTTATATCCACTTTATATGACCAATCAAATACATAAAAATATAGTTCGTAAAAAATCACTGAGATTGCCTTGGGATAATTAAATGCTATAATATTAAATGCTAAAATTAACAACAATAACAATAAAGTAGAAGTATGAATTACTATGGTTTTAATATACGCCTTACTTTGTATAGTATGTTTTAAAGAATTTTACAACTTGCCTCCATTTTTATTGTTCTGTTTATTCTGTTTCGAGTATTCTGTTAAGTGGGTATTCAAGTACTAAAATGTCAGTTTAAAATGTAATCATATAAAAAAAAAACTGTAATCTTTCTACTGAACTGTGCTATCTCTCATTCCTCTACAAACTAAGAATTCTACAACTTACCGAAACAGATCCAAGTTATTATACTTCTCAAACCCCGCTTTAAAGAAGGATGCAATAAATTTCCGCAAAAATGGAAGAAGATTATCGCCTCGATTCTATTTTAAAAAGAGGGAGGGGGATATATATATCAGGCTTACAATGTTTAATTAAAATGTCATAAGGGAGAAAAAAGCCTTTAAAAAGTACTTATTAGATTACATTTCTTGGAAGGGTGAGGGGTGAAGGGGTAAGTTTCAGACATACTCAGAAAACTTTTATTATATTTTACTCTCTGAATTAAATTCAACTAATGATTTAAATAGCTTAACCTCTAATACTACCATAGGCTCACATTTCATCCACCAATTATGTATTAGCCATCTAGCACTGTGGTAGGCGTTGGGCTGTAAATATGAGTAAACATGTTCCTTGCCTTCAAGAATTTTAGTATAGTATACATAAAGCAACTAGAAATAAAATTACAAAGCACTGTAGTAAGTGTTATGATGCAACTATGGCAGTGAGAGAAGGAACACCTAACATAGCTTGCAAAGGCTAAAAGGACCAGGAAACACTTCCTGGTGAGGCTAATAGGGAAATCTGAATTATAAAAACATCATATTTAAGAATTATGCATCATTTTTTACCTGTAAGATGAAGAATTTGCACATATGATAAAAAACCTCTGCATTCTGAGGATTTTTTTCAAATGCAGTAAGCCACACTGCTCTGGCTTTGTCACGCTGATTTGTTTGCAAATATAATGCAACGAGGGCTTCCAGCAACTGGCAGTTAATGGGACATGATTCCAATAAACATTTACAAAGCTCCATTGCAGCCTCATACCTTAACAAGAAAACAAAATAGCTAAAGATATAAAAAGATCACTTTTCAACACAAGGTTAGCTACTTGGCAATTAAGTTGTACCTCTCCAGTAGTTGGTGCAGAGCAATCATGTTTGTGTAAAGTGGAAGGCAGGCCTCTATTCTTTCCTCAATAGTAAGGCTCTCATCTGTGCAAGCTTTCACCGCATCTACCCAAAAACATCACAATAACATGAATCATGTCAACCATAAAATGAAATATTTGACTGTGTTACTTCAACTCTGAGAGAACAATGCGAAAAGATGACCCCTTTCCTTTGATTAACCACTCATCATCTTATTCATGTTTACTAAGCTTCTGGCTTTTACTCAAAGGAAGTACTTCAGGCAATCTCCAAAATCCTAAAATTCAATTCCTTATTCTCAACTTTCCTGGTAAGAATAAAGCCATCCCATATAAGCTTTTGCATGTATCAGTGTTTTCATTTAAACAAGTATCTCTGAAATTATCCTAAATTCTTTAAAACCCATCTCAAAAAACTTACAGAATAAATTATCTTTTCATCTTTCCATTATCACTGCAAAAGGTCTTGCTCTGCTGCCCCACAGCCATGTGAATGTCTCTCCCTAAACTAGATCCTTTCCTTACTCCCGCAAAACACACTCTTCCCCCTGTAAAGAGTTGTTTCTTGATCTTGTTGCTTCTTATTAAATCGTACGATGTTTTAATTTGTACGGCTGTCACCATTTCCTCCTTACCCAATGTTACCATGACTTCCAAGATCTGTGGAGTTTAAAAGTGAAAGCAATCACTGTGAAACTGTGCTCCTGAAGTTCACTAGTAAGGACTAATATCTAACCAAACATAAAAAGCTCACCTCTACCTTCATTTTATTTGATTAACATTTGACAGTGTTCTTCCCCTTCTTTCTAATTTCTTCTTGCCTCTTCTTCCAAGAGACTGTTTGTATTTCCTCTCAGTACCATTTTAATGACTCTACTCTCTCTTTTACTCCTTACTGTTATGCTCTTAAATCTCATTTCTGCAGAGAAACTATCTCATAGTTTCAACTACTACATAATTCACTTCAAAAGCACATTATAAAAACTGTAAAGCACACTGTAACACAGTAACTTCTATGTGAATAACACTCAAATCCACTTATGTCTTGGTAATTGTCCACTTAAGATCCACTGGTCCACTTCCTTTTTTTTTGAGACAAAATCTTGCCCTGTCGCCCAGGCTGGAGTGCAGTGGCACAATGTCAGCTCACTGCAAACTCTGCCGCCCAGATTCAAGTGATTCTCTTGCCTCAGCCTCCTGAGTAGCTGGAAATCTGTAGTTCCAGCTACTCAGGCACATGCCACCATGCCCAGCCAATTTTTTGTATTTTTAGTAGAGACAAGGTTTCACCCTGTTATCCAGGATGGTCTTGATGTCCTGACCCTGTGATCCGCCCACCTTGGCCTCCCAAAGTGCTGGGATTACAGGCATGAGCCACCAGGCCCACTCCCGTTCCTTTTTTTTTTTTTTAAATGGAGACTCACTCTGTTGCCCAGGCTGAAGTGCAGTAGAGCCATCTTGGCTCACTGTAACCTCCACCTCCTGGGTTCAAGCAATTCTGCTGCCTCAGCCTCCTGAGTAGCTGGGATTATAGGCACAAGCCATCACACCCAGCTAATTTTTGTAACTTTAGTAGAGACACGGTTTCACCATGTTGGCCAGGTTGTTCTCAAATTCCTGACCTCAGATGATCCGCCTGACTTGGCCTCTCAAAGTGCTGGGATTACAGGTGTGAGCCACCGTGCACGGCCAATGTTCACTTCCTTATTTCCTACCACCAACAATCATTTCCACTTGAATGACCAATTACAATCACAAAAACTACTCCTACCATCAAAATCAGTCTTCCCAACTGACCAGTTTTCTGTTAATGACACTTTCCTTTTTCCAGTCTCAAAACCCTGAAATCTTCTTTGATTATTCCTCTCCTCTTCCCTGACATTTAATCTGCCCCCTATATTTCTATGCGATAACTTAAAATGTCTCTAACAAATAGTCTCCTTTCCAGGATACTTTTCTTGTACTTCAGTTACTGCCATCAGCTTCCGGTTGGTTTTCCTACCATTAGTAGAACTTCTCTTCAGGCATATTCTTTCCTAAAGAACCTCGACTGCCATCAAGTCTACTACATTTTCAAGATTCTTGAAAATCAAGTATCATTCTACTTACCAAGTTTAATCACTACTATTGTCCAGTACAGAATTCTCAGTTTGATAAGATCTATCCCTTTTCCCAATCACACTTCAAATCCATTGCATAAACTCCCATCTGCTTGTTGCTTTTTGTTTATTTAGCTCCCGTAACAGTAATGTCCTTTCTTTTCTTTCCTTCCTTCGTGGGGTATTTAACAAGCATTTACTAAGCACTTAATATTTTGCCAGACATCCTTATAGGCCCTTAGGAGTAAAATGATAAATAAGACAAGGGTTCCCCACCCTATCTCTTAGGAAACCCTCTATGTCACATTGATAGCCATGCTTCATGAAACATCTAGCTATAGTTCCCAATTCTTCTATGAAGACTTACTTGATCATGCCAATCTATAATAATCTCTTCCCTTTGGGCTCATGGTCTGTATCAAATAATTCTATAAATCACAGATCCTAGTCTCTTTTTTTTTGAGACCGAGTCTTACTCTGTTGCCCAAGCTGGAGTACAGTGGCATGATCTCAGCTCACTGCATCCTCTGCCTCCCAGATTAAAGCAATTCTTGTGCCTGAGCCTCCCCAGTAGCTGGAACTACAGGTGTCGATCACCACGTCTGGTTAATTTTTGCATTTTTAGTAGAGATGGTGTTTCACCATCTTGGCCAGGCTGGTCTCGAACTCCTGACCTCAGGTGATCCATCTGTCTGGCCCTCTCAAAGTGCTGGGGTTACAGGCGTGAGACACTGTGCCCGGCCCTAATCTCTTTTATGTGGCATAGAATTTAGACTATATACTAGCACACAGTTATACGGCCTCGGATGTATAATAATTATGACAAATATGTAGATTTTATCTTCTGACTAGGCCATATACTTCTTTTAGGAACAGGCTTTATATCTTGTATGTATTCCACAAAAGGCATATTGTTTAATATAGAGAAGCAACCAACCTCACTGATTGATGGAGAAAATATTAATTGGTTGAAAAGATACAAATTTTTAAACTTCTACCTTAATGGACTGCCAAAAAAAAAAAAAGTACCTAGTTCTCTGATTCAGCCAATTCATCAAACCTATATAATCTATATTCAATATACATTTAACAGATACCTTCTGTTACCCACAATCAGAAAGATAAATAATGTAATATAGTGCAGTTATTGGTTTTCAAAGATGCCAGTGTCCATCTTCTCTGATTCAATACTTAATTTGGCTAATAAATTGTGAAACTAAAACTTGCAATATAGAGGTATAAATTTGTTCCACTTAATTATGAAGCATTACAATGGGTAGTTAATGTTCTAAATATTGATGTTATAATACAATAACTGATATTACAATTTATAAACATTTATACTTACCTTCAAAAACTGCTAGCAACATGTCAGGATTAGTCTTTACATCTTGAACTGCTTGCCATGGCATTACAAATGATTCTGTGTTAACAATTCTTGAAGGATTATCATTAGATGGATCATAGAATTTTGAAGGGAGAATGTTGAATTCAATAAGATGTATGTAGGCCAACCATGCCAAACATCGATCACTTGTTTTAAGGTATTCAGCTACTATTCCATCATTAGCTGATTTCAATGCATTCTAGGTAAAATTTAAAATTTTTTCATAAAAAAATTATTTAGAGATGTCAATAACAGATTAACATAATTTTAACATAAACTATGCTAAAGTTTATGAAATAATAAAACGATCACATTTATTTGTACATTTTAAGTGTCATGATACTTAAAATCTAGTAAGATAAAAGAGTAAAAAGAAAACAAATTTTTAAAACCACACCCATATGTATTATTTTCATCAGAATGATTTTTTTCCCTTATGGTTTGAATCTCGAAGTTTATCTGCGGGTACTTAAAATATTTTCACTGAAACTTATAAAAACTCTAAAGAAGGTATTATACCCATCAGGCAAATGAGGAAATAAAGTCATAAACTTACCTAATGTCACTTGACTTACTAGTAAGTGGAAAAACAAGGATTCAAATCCAAATCCTGTGCTTTCAACCATTAAATAATGCTATGGATAATGCGGACCTTTTAAACTTTTCCTACAAAATGCAGTTAAATGCTGTAACAAATGCTTACCTGTAAAATTGCCAGTGCACTTTGGTATCTTCCAGTAAATATATGCAGCTGAACTCTAAACAAAAGAGCCTCTAAAAGCCGAAAGGACAAAGTATCGGATGTTTCCCGCTTGGCTGCTCCCATCAGAAACTCCAACATTCTCTCACATACGTAATCCTTTTCTTCAAAGGTGCTTTCTAGGTGCAGAAACTGCCCAAAGGGGCTTTATATTATTAATCTTGCCTTATAGAAATAAACCAAAACTATAGACTTTTCATATTTCCTAGGAAACCATCTCTTAGCAAATCTGCAACTTCTGCAAAAAGGGTAAGTGTAAAAATGTATAAATCCATCTTCCAGTACTGTAACCTAGACTCAGACTCCCTCTCTTATCATATATCAGAAAGCGGAATCAGATGAAAACTAAAACAATACAGATGTACTCTTAGAGTCATTACTAAAGCAATTTCATTTATTTTTTCCCTGATTTAAAGGATAAATCACAGCAAGATTATTCAACACATTTATTATCACATATAATTTGTGTTGCTTCCTATATAAAAGTTTTGAGAATAGATTTATATTAGAAATGTGCTGGGTGCAGTGGCTCACCCCTGTAATTCCAGCACTTAGGGAGGCTGAGGTGGGTAGATCACATGAGTTTGAAAGCAGCTTGGCCAACATGGTGAAAACCCGTCTGTACTAAAAATACAAAACTTAGCCAAGCGTGGTGGTGCATGCCTACAGTACCAGTTACTCAGGAGGCTGAGGCAGGAGAGCTGCTTCAACCTGAGAGACAGAGGTTGCAGTGAGCCAAGATCATGCCATTGCACTCCAGCCTGGGTGACAGAGGGAGACTCCATCTCGAAAAAGATTAAAAAAAAAAAATTACATCTTTTGAATATTCCACACCCTATAAAATCTTGTGGTGATCAATGGCATTCACTTTGGTACTATGTTCTAGGTTACTAAAAAAAAAAGAAAAGAAAAATCAAGCATCCTTTACTATCCAAATCTGTTCAGTACCTAAGTTCAGAGAGTAAGAAACAGAGTAGCAAGCTTATTAAGGGGTATCACGTTATCCTAATCTATTTGGTTCACAACTTCAGTTGATAAGTAAATGATGAATCTGACAGCAAAAGATGTATTTAAAAATTTATCTGAAACTAATGGCTCCCAAGTTCAGGTGATAAAAGTTCAGATGAATACTTACTTTATTTCACAAGTGGATCAATTATAATTTTAAGTCTGGGTAAAAAACATCCCATTCTTGGCTGGATATAGTGGCTCACATCTACAGTCCCACGACTTTGGGAAGCCCAGGCAGGAGAATTGCTTAAGCTCAAGAGTTCAAGACCAACCTGGGAAACACAGCAAGAGCCCATCTCTACAAAAAGTTTAAAAACTAGCCAGGCATGGTAGCACACCCATGTGGCTCCAGCTACTCAGGAGGCTGAGGTAGGAGGATCACTTGGGTTTGGGAAGTCGAAGCTGCAATAAGCCATGATTGCACCACTGCACTCCAGCCTGGGTGACATAGTGAGACCCTGTCTCAAAAAATGACAACCAAAAAACCATCCCATTCTCTTGGAAGAAAGAGGAAGAGGCCATTTTTTCTCAATCAAATGTTTTTAGCTTGGCAAGGTTTGATATTAGTGTTAATTACAGGTTGGGATTATTCCCATAAGCAAGGGAAAGAAATAATAAAAAGACAAAACTATTTCCTGGCATTCATTATAATCTTACAGAGGCAATTTAAGAAAAATTTAAAAGAAACATTTTTTTTAGGTGTCTTACAAAAGCTACACTTAACTGTGCCCAAACTAAAACTGTGTAAGAATAGGTAAGTGTGACATTTTTAATAAGTTTACATTTTTTCTTTACCAGTGAAGTTAATAACAACAACAACAAAAATCACCTTTTCGCTAAATATTTTCTTCTTGCTTAGTGTATATCTTGATCCAGAAGAAGTGGCTTTGAGGTTAATAGAAACTGAAAGTAAGGTTATTATATCTATATTCAGATAAGGCATATGCTCTATTAAGCTACATATTTAAGATGATCCAAAGGATTATACATACACACAGACACTCACACACGTTATCTTTTCTACTCACAGTCCAAAAGCTTTGATAATCTGGAGCATATTCAACGGCTGTTTCACACATTTCCTGCACCTCATCCTTGGTTCCTCTTTTTGAGAACAATCTGAGGTAATGGCACCAAATTTCTGGATTGTCTTTGTTATTTTCCAATGCTCGTGCCAGAACATTTAAAGCAGAATCCAAGGATTCTGAGCACTCCCTGTATATATAAAAGAAAAGGCAGGAGTGCTTTTTAGAACCTGCTTGAAAATTTAAATAGAGCTAATTCAATGATTCAATTTAAAAATTCCACTTTCTATTGGAATTTACCAAGAAGCCAGGGTCACTTATGGAAAAGGGTACTAGATTAAGATTTTAAATTCTGTGCCTAAAAAAGTTTCCGATTTTCCACAGACCCAACAATTTTTTTAAGTCAATGTTCAGTAAGCATTTACCACAGATAAAAGTACAGTGTTATAAAACCACTAAGATTATCAACTTCAAATATGCTTTATGTCCATATTCAGCAATACCTTTTATGATTTACACTGCTCAGGAATGGGAAAAGTTAAACAACTCTCTCAAGGCCAGCTACTGCAAGTACAAAATATCAAAGCTTTCAATATAATAGTTCTTTTCAACGGTCAAGGGCTTGCTATCTCTTGGAGAAGATAATTCTTTCTCATGATCCTATTCATAAAATAATGTACGGTTCTTTTGGCCTTCACTCACTAAATGAGTCAGAAAAGAAAACACTGTAACTTATCCCATTAACATGGAAATGACACAGGAAAGTTAAATAAGCACCGCATCCAGCCATGCGTAGTTTATTAGCACTCTGCAGCATGGCCTTATTTAAAAGCTTTTAAGATAGTCAAATATGTTCTAAAAAGTTAAAAAAAAAAAAAAAAAAAAAAAAAAAAAAAAAAAAAACCCTTGAATTATTATAACTATAAAGTTAAAATTATGGGAAGATTATTCTTGGCTAATTCCTACTATCAAGAAGTTAGAAGATGCCATTTGCAATAGGAACTATTGGTTGTATATTACTATTTACCTTACTTAAATACATGTAATTTAATACAACACAGACAAAAAGAAAATGCACAATTTGGAGGTTCTCAGATAAGCTTTAAATATGCATTACAAATCAACAAAATTTAACCTGTTCCGCCATTATTTTGCCATAGGTTTATTAACAGACTATGACTACTACGATTTAAAAAAAAAAAACAATGATCAATCATTCCACCACTTAGAATTTACTGTTTTAACTAATCCTACTTTGAAATAAAGGCATACTGTAGTAAAAAACTTTAGTATAATTTATTACCCATACACTGACCCATGCACACAAACTCAAGATCTAATCTTAAACTTGTCTAATAGCTTTTAAACAATAAAATGCTTTTGGCTTTGTCAAAAAAAACAAAGACTCCATTGATACTAGGAAAGAAACCTGACTGATTACCATAGGTGAAAAAAACCTCAAACATAAAAATATAAATGTGCAACTGTTTATACAAAGATTTGAAGCTGACCTACCCCTCATTTTGATTCAAGTACTTGTACGCAAGCTTGAGCCAAAGTTGTACATGAGAAGGATTTTCAAGCACACTTGCTTCTAAATTAGCAATGTCATCAGTCTCATTTGTAAAGTATCTAACATCATCTGGAGTGACAACTGTATCGAGAGCTGGAACATTTATTTGGTTCTCTGGCTGGAAAGCTATTAAAAAAAAAGTTTCATTAGCTTCATATTTTCTTTAGCCTACAGACACAAGAAAAAAAAAAAAAAACAATTGGTCTCATCTTTAAAATAACTTAAACACCTAAAGAGTCTAATGGCATACATTAGCTTATAGCTTTACGGTAGAGCTATCACATAATTTATCATTCAAACCAGGACCCCTTTGAGTGGAAAGAGGTCCTATTAAAAATTACACCAGAACAAAAGGAGTAATTAGGACTCTGCTATTTTAAGGCTAACTGACATTACCTTTTCAGTCCACTTATCTGTAACTATGATTCAATTGCTTTTTCATTATCAAATGAATTCACACTTGTTAAACTGCAAATTATAATTAAGAAATTAAATGTAATTTATAAAGATATATAAACTAGAACAAAAGTTTTACATTAATGCAAATAAGCACATAATAGTATACATCTCTTGGACACTTGCTAATTCACAAATAATGCAAACTTGAAATTAGAAAGTAAAATATGCTGAATATACAGGTACTCATTCATACATTATTTTGTTCATCAGTTCAGTCATCATTTGTTCATTCTCATTTTATGAGCCTTCTGCATGTCAGAAAACATATTCAAAGATGAAGTAAAATAGAACACCTGCCCTTAAGGAGAACCACAGGCAAGGCAGTGGTTCTCAAATGACAGCTGCTCTCCCTGCCAACTTATGTATGTTTGGAAATATCTGAAGCAGTCATAATTATTTACTAAGCAGTGCTCCCTGCATTTACTGGAGAGGAGCCATGAACACAAATATCCTGCAATTTTGGAAGCAATTCTGCATAGTGAATAACTGTATTGCCTAAAACACCAATAGCATAGTTAAAAAAAATTTAACTAGGCAAGCTGATTCACCAAAGCACTGGCAGATAAAGATGGAACATCACAATTAATTCTGGATGTTAAATTGCATAACTTCTTGCTTCTTACCATACTTAATTGGTCCTGTAGACTGTTCTTCATCACTACTGAAACTATTCTCTGAAACAGGTTTTCTCCAAAACTTTGGCTTCCACTTCCTTTTATCTTTGTAGGTTGTAAATGGAGGAGCTAAAGTAGACAGAAGATTGGTAATTGATATAACTAGGTTTTTTTTAACATTTTGAAGGATACCCAACAATATTTGAAAAGAACTACATTTACTCCAACTTAGAAATAATAATTTTTTTTTTTTGAGATGGAGTCTCACTCTGTCACCCAGGCTGGAGTGCAGTGGCGTTATCTCAGCTCACTGAAACCTCTAGCTCTCAGGTTCAAGTGATTCTCCTGCCTCAGCCTCCCAAGTAGCTGAGACTGCAGGCACATGCCACCACCCCTGGCTAATTTTTGTATTTCTAGTAGAGATGGAGTTTTGCCATGTTGGCCAGGCTGCTCTTGAACTCCCAATCTCAGGTGATTCGCCCTCCTTGGCCTCCCAAAATGCTGGGATTACAGGTGTGAGCCATCACGCCCAGCCTGAAATGATATGTATTTTATATTAAGAACATAATACCAAAAAAATTTCTGTCATACAGAAACTAAAAAAGTCCTTTTCAGAAAGAGATACAATACAGACACACACACTTATATATATATATACACATAAACACACACACACACACACATATATATATATATACTTACTATGACCTTTACTTTCATTGATATTGCTAACAAGGAGAACAGCCATCTGGTCCATTGACATTCGATCTTTATTTACTCCAAAAAGTTTCTCAACATATTTTTCTGAAATAAGAGCAATGCAATCTTCATGACAAACATCAATTACAGAGACTAGGATAATTAAAATGTATGACATGAACTAATTTAAGAATTAAAGATAAGCATATGGTACTAGTCAATAACACCTATGGCCTTTGAGAGGGCAAAGCCTGTATTATCTTAACTACTATAGCAAATCTACCACATCATAAAGTAGTTCCTGAAATGAACTAAATAATTAAGTTGAAGTCCCAAATTGGGAAAAATAAAATAGATTCAGTGACATTACAATCACTCTGGGCTGTGACAACATCAAATTTAGTAATTATTATTTCCTTTACTTCCAAAAGATTTGTACCTTACAGTTTATTACTTGGCACCAAATCTGAGAAAAAGCTTAATAATATTTGCTCACGATGTGTGACAGTAATCTCTGCTTTCTACAATGTCAAAGTGTATAAAGGCTTATTTCATTATAGAATTAGAAGCAACAGCCTTCATAATTTCCTCTATTTTTAAAAACAGTAAGTAAAAAGAGTCCTATGTTAAAATCAATAATAAAGTTTCTATAAAAATAGCTTAATATTTTCTTTTAAATAAATGGAACTAAATACTTAAATGAGCTCTGTCCAAAGAACTTTCTGTAACGTTGGAAATGTCTTAAATCTGTGCTGTCCTATTGGGAAGCACTTGCCACATGTGGCCCTTGGGTACTTGAAATGTGGCTAGTATAACAGGAAGTAAATTTTTACCTTAATTTTTATGTATTTAGTGGCTATTACACTGGACACAGCAAATCTAGACAAAGTATCATAGGTAAATGTACTGAATTATAGTGAGTATTTTACAATGTCAACAACTAAATATAAAATTTTTAAGTTGCCTAAATTTAATTTTCATTTGGGAGAGAGTAAGAAGTCTTTAAAAACCTGCTGACGCAGTAACTTCGTCATCAGTACTTGTCTCTGAACAACCAATCAAAGACAGATTATATGACAGAATGTCCTGGAATAACTGTTTTCGGCTAAGCGTATAGTCTTGTATATGCTGCCTAAAATTAAAAAAAAAACACACACACAGAAAAGATAATCATGTATGTATCAAAATTAAGCAACTAAGACCATTTTTCAAATAACAGAATGTTTACAAAAACTACTCACCACTGACAATCATCATCATTACATGTTCCTGTTAAATCAAAACGGCAAAAACACTGATCTGGTTCAATCATGTTACTGTATGATACTGAGCTCAGGGGAAGTTTTTCCTTGGTTCGATAATATGGACTAAATCTAAGGAGAAGAGAGTAAACAGGCATATTATGCCCCGTAAACATTCCTCAGAAAACTAAGAAAATACTAGTTTTTCTTTCTCAAGTTAAAATTTCCATACTTTATTTATGAGCTTACTATTTATCTAATTAAATTAATGCCAAAATTAATTCAAGAAAACAGCCAGGATGTCGTGATAGAAACATGCCATTTTTTAAACCAAGAACACAAAATAGTTGAAATAGAAAAAACCTTGTATTCTAAAAGTCGTTTCTCACCACATGATAAAATGCTATATAATAATGGTAGTTCTTACACACATTACCAGCCAAGACAAGAAAACTGGGAAAAAGTTTATACTACCTGGAACGTGCTTTACAATTTTAAGATAAAATTATACAACCCTTTTAACATTCTGACAACTTCTAGAAGTCTAAAAACTTTGGAGGACCCACAAAGTCAATAATTTGAAAATGTCTAAATTAATTTTATGAAGGCTAGCCAGTGCACTTTAGACTGAATCATAGTAAAATTATAAATCAAAAATTAAAAAAACCTCTGAAACTCCCAACTATTTTTCCTAAAATCCCTAATGAACAGAAATCCAAAATTCTCCACATATCTACCAATAGCCAGAAACTGGAATTTGATAAGAATTGACAGATTCAAGAGTGTGATTTGATGGGAGGCGGAGGTTGCAGTGAGCCGAGACTGTACTCTAGCCTGGCTACAGAGCAAGACTCCATCGCAAAAAACAAACAAACAAAAAAAAACATAGAGTGTGGTTTGAGTCCAACAGCAGAACACTTAATTTTTATGTTCCTTAAAAAGATACGTCCGGTTATCAGTAACAACGATTCAACTGCTTTTTCATTATCATCAAATATCCAAGGTAAAACGTTAAAAACCAAAGAGAAAATCCTGAAATTTAAGCTTACTGAATTTTTCTTTTATATTTTATACCTGTAGGACTTAAAAACTAGAAGAGGACTATGGTAGGGTCTAAAAGGACATGGCTTCACTTCCATTGCTTTACTCTGTGCTGTGACAAAATCCACATCTACAGAAATCTCCTGCAAAAGAAAATAATTCTGTAAGGCAAATAAGGCTGGGGTGAATTCCAGATTTTATAGAAAATACAAAATGTTCCATTACCTGACCATGCAAAACCTCTGTAATGCCTGTGGTCGTTTTTAAAATCAGTTGTTTTAGGCTATCAGCTTTTGAATATAATTTTTGCAATTCACCAATTTTTAACCCTAGAAAAAGTTCTGGTTTTTCTACTGTATTTTTATTAAGTTTATTTATGCATTCCTTGTTACTGGTATCAGTGTGCTTAAGGTTAGGTTTAGTAAAATAATTGGATTCTAAAAACGATCTTCTTCGCTCTCTATTTGAACCAGACAAAATTTCATCATCAGCATCATTTTCTTCAGTGTCCAGGGTTAATTTATCTTGTGTCAAATCATGAAGTGAAGGTTGAGGTAAAGAAAATTCAGGTTCCTCTTCAACAACTGGAGAGATATTTTGTTGTTCCTTTGCTTTAAGGGCCCGGGCTTCTTTTAATTTTTGAATTTTCAGGGCATATTCATATTCCAGCTTTTGTAACCGTCTTTTCTCCATAGCAATTAGTTCTGCTGAATGCTTTCTTGGACTTGATACTGGAGAACTGTCCAGTCTCATCATTTTGTTTGGCTAAGGGAGAAAAATGATAAAAATATTTTATATCACTGTGATTTTATAAATAACTTTTGGTAAAATAATTGTGCTATCCCCACCATACAATGCCAACATTATAAAACTAAATCAATATAGAGAATAAAATAGAGTTGAATATAAATAAGTAGTCAACAGTTTTGCTAGCTAATCTATGACTTGTGAAAAAAACAAAGTCAAGACAAAATAAAAAAGCAGGCATCCGGCCAGGCGCGGTGGCTCAAGCCTGTAATCCCAGCACTTTGGGAGGCCGAGGCAGGTGGATCACAAGGTCAAAAGATCGAGACCATCCTGGTCAACATGGTGAAACTCCGTCTCTACTAAAAATACAAAAAATTAGCTGGGCATGGTGGTGCGTGCCTGTAATCCCAGCTACTCAGGAGGCTGAGGCAGGAGAATTGCCTGAACCCAGGAGGCGGAGGTTGCGGTGAGCCATGATCGCGCCATTGCACTCTGGGTAACATGAGTGAAACTCCGTCTCAAAAAAAAAAAAAAAGCAGGCATCCAAAAATGTGGATGCCATTTAAAAACAAAGCTTTAATCTTAATCTGTTGGAATTTATGGTAAAGAGTTACTTGACATATACACCTTACCCTCAAAATTATCATAAAAACTTTCTGCTTTCCAAAAGTAAAACATTTCTATAAAAAACCTCACCCCAAGGCGATCTTGTTCCAGCTTACGTTTTCCTATTTCTTTACTAGCCACTGCCTTTGCCCGAGCAAGCTCTTCTCCATATTTTAGAGTCAAAGCTTTCTTAATTGTAACACGCTGTTGAACTCTGTGAATCTGAAAATAAAGAATAATCCTGAAAACGTAAATGAAAACCTTAAAGCAGGAAATTTCTTCTTCTCAAACACTGCAGCTTCAGAGCATTCAACTGAAAATAAAAATATTCCAATATTATTTCTCAATGAGAACTATAGGTTACACATATTTTGCTGGCTTTAGTATATGGGGGTTTGTCTTACAAAAAATTCAGCCTATAAAAATGTGTAGTGAATGGGAGACTACAATATTTTAATTTAAAATAATTACTTGTTCCTGAAGCTTCTTCAAAAACATTCTGTTAACATTCAGAATTTTTTCAGTTGCTTGAAGCTGTTCTGTAAGTTTTGTAATCTTTGCTTCAGCATTTCTAACAGATTCTTTCTTCTTAGCTTCTTGCTGCACTAGATTCTTTAAAACAGATTCATCTTTCATCAAGAGAATCCTAAATGAGAAATAACAAAATTCTTAATGTTTCCCTACAAGGGCAGACTGACACTGTCAGAATAAAAAACTTTTCAAAATATTAGCACAATTTTTAAAACTGCATCTATGATGAGACACAGATAAGAATTTAAAGGGATAAATATTTTTTATATTAATCACACAGCTTTTTAAATTGATACTGCTATACTGATAACAGTAACTATGTGTCTGATATTTTCAAAAAATATTTAAGCTTGAGGTAATGTGAATTACTATTGAAAACTTACAGTAAATATTCATGTTGAGCCAGGCGCAATGGGAGCCCATCTCCCCAGTTCAAGCGATTCTCCTGCCTCAACCTACCAAGTAGTTAGGATTACAGGCATGCATCACCATGCCCAGCTAAATTTTTTTTGTATTTTTAGTAGGGATGGGGTTTCACCAGTTGGCCAGGCTGGTATCGAACTCCTGATCTCAAGGGATCCACCCGCCTCGGCCTCCCCAAAGTGCTGTGATTACAGGAGTGAGCCACCAAGTCTGGCTGGTGTTTTTATTTAAACATTAATTTCATTACTTTATGTATGCCATTCAACAAAATGACAAAAACTCGACAGTTCGTGAAAGTTAAAGTAAGAAAATATATAATCCTATAGTATGCTTATTAATGACATACACCACAAATATATATTTCTCTACCACAGGAACAATTAGATATGTGAAGATAACAAGACTCACCTATGTTTTTTCAGTTTTGCTTCTGCATCTGTAACCTGCTTAGTAACCATTGCTATCCTACCAATACCATCAATTTCCACATCAGAGTTTGCTGGGGATGATGAACTTGTCTTCAGCTGATCTGATTTAATCAAACGCTGTTTCTCACGACTAAAACAATCAAAAAGGATATACGTATTACACCCAAGAATAAACTTAAACTATTTTTAAAGTATATTCAATTTCATGAAGTAACAATATTAAGCACACCAACTAATAATAAAGATAATGACCAACGTGCATGAGCCAAGTTAGCATTCAAAGTTGACAGTGGAGTTCTTCTCTTTGAGTGTTTTCATCTTTTTTCTGAGCTGGTTATGTCTCAGCACATCACTCTACTCAAGTCTATATATGACCATCCAGCTCCCTCTTCTGTGTGAGTTATAAAACATTAACTCTGTATCTTGGATAAAACTCACTTACCAGTGCCAATAAACTCTATTAGAGAAGTTTTGAACACATCACATACCTTTACTGTTACTTAAATAAAATTACACTTACTTGGCAATCTCTTCCTTTAACAATCTGTATTCAAACTTCTTTTCTTCAGGCAAAGCCTCGGGTGTTCGCAAAGGATCATTTTCTTTTTCAGATTTTGGAGGTACTTTTGGTTTTGAAGCTTGCTAAAAAAATACATTTGATGTCAATTAGATCATCAGCTTTCAAAAATTCCATACTAAGATATATATTTTACATTGCAACCCAGTGTATACTGAATTTATTTAGAAATACCTGAATGTCAACATTTTCTATTTTTTTCTAAAACAATGCTGATTGATAACTATTAAATTGTATACACCACCAAGGAGTCAAGATATACAGTCTGAAAATCACTGAGTTAAATCACAGCTAAACAAGTATTATAATAGAGAAAAAAGGATAAAAGTTGTACTTATTATATATTTTAATAAAAATTGTTTTCTGGTAACGTAACACAATTCTAAAACAACAGTCTCCTCACTACACAGAACAATTATCCAACCGATATTACTATTTTGAAAAAGGGAATACTTAATAGGAAACAAATAATGGCAACTTTTAATAGTAAAATCAATCTACATTGACACATGCTTCATTATATATAAAGTCCTAATAGCACAAACACTTAAAATATTTCCACAAATCAATGTTATTAAACATCTATAACTCTACCGTTTAATTTTTCAGAAAAAAACTTTAATGACTCAACAGGTCATCTTTCTTTCCACCGTTAATTACTTTACTTACCTCAGCAGTTCGTCTTGCTTCTTTAATCATGGACTCTAACCCACCAAAAACGCTATTTGTCGACTTGGAAGCCTCTCCATCAGATTCACTATCATCTGAATCATTTAGTGTTACAACTACTGATTTATGCTTTGGAAGCTGCAAAGACAATATATTTATTACTCGTGATAACAAAAGGATGTCATTTAACCTCTTTGAATTTCAATCCACAAAAATAATGGGCTCCAAGTAGACAGTCTATGGCTCCTTCTAGTTGCATTACATAATTCACTGTGTCCATCAATACGGTTATATGCCAGAGACATAATATGTTGTCTATTCTTTAAGTCTTCCTATGCCATAATTACTCTCCTCATTAAAATTTTGTTTTCTCTAACTTTCTATACAAAGAACCATAATACAATTTCAATTAACTTTTAAAACTAAAGAAAAATTATTTTGTTAATTTTATGTAATAATTATCAAATTTCTGTACTTTATGAATACATATAGAGAGTAAATTGCCAAAGCTGGCTTACCTAATAGAGGCAAGATTTCAACTTGGCTTTGTTCTGTTTATTTTACTTTGAGGTCATTAGAAAACAAGATAGAAAGAAACTATCATTTCAACCGCCTTAATAAACATCATAAATAATTTCTTCCATCATAGTGTAGTCATTGATTGGAAAACATACACAAAGTATACAAAGAGATGGGAGAAATAAAAACATAGAATTTGTTAAAATTCTCCCTCCAAACAAAGATAGAAAATCTGAATGAGCCAATTTCCATAGGAAAAAATGTTGAAAAGTACATCACTCTAATGAAGACAATACCTCCTCCAACACATTGTCACCAAATTCTACCAGTTTTCAAGTGAAGGTGTTGCTCTCATTTTACCATTAATACATTAAAAAAATAAATTTTTTGCATTTATATGTGAATATATGTGTGTATATAAATAAACCAAGGCATAGGAAACAGGACAACAAAACTTTATAGAAATTTCTCACAACTGTTTGAATAAAAGTAGCATTAAATTTTTGTTTTTACCGAGATCACAGTTCGTGGAAGACGAGGTCCTCTGTGAAACTTTGGATTCTGTATCCTAGGCTGAGACACTGTGTTAATACTGACTATTGATAGATTGCTTCTTGGCACAGGATGTGAATTGTTCAGAACTGGAGGTGAAGGTGGGTCACTATTACTGGATGTTTCCTATATAAGGAAGAGACACATATGAAACATTCCTAATAAAAATAAATTTCTGCCACCTTTAAAAATATTGAGAACGTTAGAATTATCCCTACTTTGCTGAAAAGCCCAATGAATCCCAAGTAACCAGAAAAAAGTAGGACTACCCAAAGCTAAGCTCAAGAGCACCACCTAGAGGTTCAGATACCTAAATTACCTCTGGCTTAAAAGCTCTTTTATTTGCTAGAGATTTAAGTAGCTCTTCTCGAAGCAGCATTTCTTCCTCCTCTTCCTCGTCTGCAAAAGGTGGTTTCGGAGGCTGTTCTGGATCTTCAGGTGGAAGAGGTGGTAATGGTGGTAGAGGAGGTAGAGGTTCAAGAGAAACACACAGGCCTTCCACATAAGGCTGGCTCAAGGGTGGCAGAGACTATATTTTTTAAAAAAGAAGTAATTGCAACACAAATTTTATCAACTCAAATGTTTATCTCTGCGGCAATATTAAACAAAAAAATAAACATTATGATTTTAGCTGTAAGTAATCTATGTTAACCTCAAAACAAACCCAGAAATCAATAACCAACCACAAAGTGTTAATTTTGCAATTAAAAAAAAATCAACAATATTTGAAACATTTATTAACTTCAAGGAAAATTACAGAAAATTCTCTGTTCCCATTCTTATATCCATTTAGCATTCTAGAAGATATAGATATCAAACTATACAGGGTCTTTCCTTCTAGATGATTACCTGAAAGCAAGCAGAGATACTGAAACCCAAGACATAATATTTCAGTAAAAAATAAAAAGTAGAAATCAAGGGATTCTGTGAATAACAGTTCAGAGCACCAGAGATACCTAATTAAGTATCAAAAAGAATCACCACTACTCTCTTAAACAGTTTTTTAGAGAGTATCTGTAAAGGAAACTAATTTTACACAAATCCCTGAATTTGGGTATATGTTTGCAACAAAGATCTTCCAGTATTTCTCTCCGAATTTAGTTCATTTATTCATTTCCCGAAAGAAAACATTACAACAAAGAAAATGTTTTTTCTCTCACCATTGGCTCTAACATTCGCCTCACCATATATGTTCTAGAAAGACACTAGACATCTTTCCTGAAATGGAAAGATTCCCTCTTACACTTACTAAAAGATACTCAATTTGATCTCTAGGCCCTCTCAATCTAAAAATAACTTCAAAATTTTTAATGTCTGATCCCCTACTTCCTTTTCCTTTTGTTGTTTTTGTGTCTTTGTTTTGTTTTTAGTGGGAGGATTGGTACTTCTTTTAAGAAGACAGGGAAAAATAACTTCATAGGCAATGCTTTTCTTTTGCTGGATTGTCAAGTTAAAAATAACCATTTTTATGAAAAGAGGAGAAAGGAGAGTATTAATTTTTAGAAGCACCCTAACACATGTAAATCCCAATTCCTTAAAAAAGAGATCGTCCAAAACAGTGGATAACGTATGTTTTTGAATAAATTTTCTAGATAGCTACCAGTTGAGAGCAAAGAGAAGAAGGAAACATGATAGGTACTGAAAAGTCAGCATGAAATTAAAAACTGGCTATGAAAAAATCTATCAAATGGATAGCTTGCTGGTGTAATCACCTGTTTATTCCACATATTTTACTGCTATTAATTCTGATAAGCAATTCTGATATTTTAAGCCCTCTTCAAATCTAACCATTCATTTGTTTCTAAAAGCAAATTAGAAAAGATCAGACAAAATGATTTTCTTAGAAATCAACTATGACTTACAGAAACCTGAGGTGGTGGAGGCAAAGAAAGAGATGTTGCTGGAGAAAAATATCCCAATGAACATTCAGAGAAAAATGATGATTGCACTGGTGAAGGAGCTATAAAAAAAATTTTTGTTAAGAGTTTAGTAACAGAAATACGCCATCGGGAATATATTAAATTTATGTTATGTTTAAAGAAATACATCTAGGTGGAGTGCAAATTAGACCTTATCAACCTCTGATAAAATCTTTAACCCTCCTTAGTCCATCTCCAGCCATTTAAATTGTCCTATCATCATAAAGTCAGCCATTCACTTTAAACAATCAGTCCCTCAAAACTCTCACTTTGTTCCACTTTTAACCTAATGAAGATATCAGAGAAGAGAGCAGGAAAGCTAAAAGCATACTTTAAAAAACAAAAACAAAAACACAAGCATACTTTTTAAGAAATAATGAAACAAAAAATTCTCATGAATCCTGCCAAAATGCCTTAGCCAAAGGAAAACAATGATGTGGTGACTTCATTATTTCCTTCTTGTAGTGCAAAAGAAAGTTGAGGAAATGGACTATATAAGCTGTGTAGAAAGCAAATAAAACTAGGAGTAAGAATTAGTGTATTTAATAAGGTGCACGTTTTTTCACATTTTAATTTAAAATAATTAAAATTGACGCATCTCAGCATTTTTCTTCCTTGGTGGCAGATAAAAATAACTGTGTATATTATCTTCAATGACTTGTTAGCCTCACTGAAACACAGCAGTTTCAAAGACTACTCTTACTGCCCTATCCACTAACTATATAATGTTAGAAAAAATTTAACATTTCTTCTTTATCCCAGGTCTCACAAGTAAATACAGCTATTACTCACATGCCTTATATGGTGTTGACTTGAGGCCCAAATGAGATCATCTGAATATACACTAATCTTTGGAACATTTTACACAGCGCTGTGGATGTGGCTGCTGTGTCACATTTGTGTCATTAGGTGGCAGAGAGAAGATGCTATGTTTTTTCAGTGTTCTGCCCCATGAACGTTTGAATGTTTAATAGTCTGACACTTGATAGGGCTCTTATTTTGTGGACTTGGCATGTTTTCCCTTCCTAGTTACTGGGAGAGAAGGTGGACCTAGTGAGTGCAGTGGTCTCTGAGGTAAGTCCTCCAGGCCACATTGTCCTCATCCAGATTTATCCAGTCCTGATTCACTGCCAGGGGCCAGGAGAAACTTCTCAGAACTTTTTCTAACCTTTGTGTTGGGCTGGCCAATAGAGGGGTAGAGGGTGCCCTCAGCAAGAGCAGCCTTCATTCATGAGTTTTAGAAACTAGTGGTAGGAAAGACCGAAGACCATTATGTGCTGATTCATGCTACCTACCATGTGAGGACCAACCAGGAGGACAAAGGACTAGGGAAGTGTTTGCTGGTGTTTGATTCAGTTAATAGTATTAACAGTAGACACTTTTATTGTGCTCCTGATTCGGTGTCAAGATTTCTTGTTATTTATTTATTTTTGAGATGGCATCTAGCTCAGTGTCCAGGCCAGAGTGGAGTGGCATGATCTCAGCTCAATGCATGCTCCACCTTCCAGGTTCAAGTGATTCTCCTGCCTCAGGCGCTCGAGTAGATGGGACTACAGGAGCAAGCCAACATTCCTGGCTAATTTTTGTATTTTTAGTAGAGATGGGGTTTCACCATGTTGCCCAGGCTGGTTTCAAACTGTTGACTTCAGGTGATCATCCCGCCTCGGCCTCCCAAAGTTTTGGGATTACAGGTGTGAGCCACCACGTCCAGCCATTCTTGTTTTTAACACAGGAAAGAAGTTGACACAACCTGTAATTGTCTTACAGTGTGAGCACTGACCAGAATGACCAGGTGGACGGGCTCCAGCCCAGATCAAGATGCAGAGACCAGAATGTAGGTCTAGCCCTGTGCCAGGTGGCTGGTTGGAACAGATGTGCAGATACAGGACCACCAGTGGTGCTCAGGGTGTTTGCAGCCTCAGAGCCTGGCTTTCCACAAGTCCACCCGCCCCCAAGGCCATGCAGCTGCAGTTCCTGCTTGGCTTTCATTACAGGGATGGACAGGCTGGCACTGGGACAATCACTGCCTCTGGTCCTGGCCTCTGCCTTGGTGGCACTGTGTGCTCCTGCTAGCCAGGGGCAGCTACTGGGACCACTCCATCATTTTAGTATTCTAATTTTTAAGTTGTTCTGCTATTGTGGCATCCTGGTGAAAAAAAAAATCTTTTGGCAATTTTTAAACTGCCTGACACCTAACATGCTAAACTGGTTCTTCACTGTATTTGAATTATCTTGTTTTTGTTCTTTTGTTCCCCTCTAAGGGAAAAACACTATATGGAAAACATTTTTTTTTAAATATAGGATAAAGTGAATTAAAAGATTTGTTTAATGCACATTTCTTCAAGTATAATATGTCTGTGTTGGCAAAATTTGAGAATAAAATGGAAAAAAAATATGTATCTACAGTTAATGTGGCAAAAAATTAAAATTTGACAAAGCTGCGTACAGAACATGTTCTCTGTATAATGCTTTACAAGATCATTTAAAAAGCACAGATCATAAAGTTATTTTATAGAAATAGAGTGTTAATAATATTGTCAATACTTGGGAATTACAATGAATCATCTCCAAGAATCTGAAAGTAAGAAAATTAAAGATTGACCAAAGCAAATTAAATTATGATCTCAAAACATAATGTAAGACTATCAAACACCAGCTTAAAACAACCTGAAAAATGAGCATTTTGATAAACGCTAGCCAAATAACACATATTTCATTTAGTCTCTAGTCTAGATACACCAAAGTAGGATTCTAGTCTTGATTTGGTCTCACCATGTGACTACAGGGAGAAATACACTGATTATGTGTTCTTCCAAATTCTCCAGTTCCTGGAATGCCAATTGCATTCCATTTTCGCCTCAGTATTACGTTTTAAATTATTTGTGAAGGAATAGGTCTTTCACAGCCAATCACCCCTGAACATCAACAAAATCAAGTCTTTAGCCCTCAAAGTTAAGTCAGATTCTAGAGTATGCAACCTAAAGCAGAGTACACCTTTGACCAGTTCTAATCAGTCTTTCATGAGATGCCACTAGTATCACTTTCTATCTCAAAATTCCTAACAAATTATCACACTAGAAAGAGACCAGACGCCAAATAGCAAAAGAGGTCTTTTGTTCTTTAAAGCAGAAAGAATCTTGGATATAAAGATCAACAGTTTGTTGTTTTTCTAAAAGTAGTGTTCTCATCTTTCCCATTCTTCACTTTTTATATTTTAAGACAGAATCTTGCTCTGTCACTCAGGCTGGAGTGCAGTGGTGCTGTGTCAGCTCACTGCAACTTCCTCCTGAGTTCAAGCAATTCTCATGCCTTAGCCTCCCAAGAAGCTGGGATTTCAGGCGCACACCACCACACCCAGCTAATTTTTGTATTTTTAGTAGAGACAAGGTTTCGCCATGTTGGCCAGGCTGGTCTCCAACTCCTGGCCTCAAGTAATCTGTCCACCTCAGCATTCCAAAGTACTGGGAATACAGGCGTGAACCACTGCATTTGGCCCAATCTTCACTTTCTAGAGCAAATAATTAACAGAGTTTAAACAATTATTTATCTATTTATTTAATTTACAGGCTATCTAGAAACACTCTGAAATAAAGGTTAATATTACTTACTTGAGGTTTGCTCTCTAAGCATTTACAACAACAAATAATGTCTATCATCATACAGTTCATCAGCAAATCTCACTTTCATTACACGTTTCTTTCAAGGTTTTGAGTAGTATAATGACCATTCTCTATTTAATACATGTAAATACACAAAGGTTTCAAGTTTGGGCTCATACCTGGAGAATTGGTTTCACTATCTGTATCCATAGCAACTTCTTCATAGTTATCATACTGATAAATGCCTCCTCCACTATCAGTAGGTTGCTTATCTAAGGATCGCCTCAGGTCAGGATCTGAAGACTAAGCATACAACATTATTTTTTTAGCTTCAAACCATTTTCTGTCTTAGGTCACGTATCACAAAGGAACTGACAGTTATCTTCTGGGGAACAGTATCAAAAATCATGGTGATTCAGTTAGATGTGCCTATCACATCTTTGGGAAATTCCATTTAAATGACAGCTACACTGGTTGACATTTTATAACTGTATCACCAGATAGAAAATGGAATTTCCAAAGTACTAGCTATACAGATGAAATCCCTCATTGTTAGCTGAGCCACTAAATAATTAGCTCTCCCTATATAAAATGACATCAAACTCTTACACACTTATGACTTCTGCATAATTAAGAAACTAGAGGAATACATGGAAGTTTTATGTCATCAAGAATATATATAGAATATTTCCCAAAAAATTCAAAAACATTTAAATTATAAGTAAATGATACCTGAAAACTATAAATTCTGGCTAAATGTGTTTATCAGAGACAGTTTATAATAAACTAAAAACTAACAAAACCTGTCAAGAAGGAGGTAAAGAGTAATGTGCATATAATATCATATTTATCTTTAGAAAAAGATACTATTGGCTGGGCATGGTGGCTCACGCTGTCAGAAGTTTAAGGCCAGCCTGGCCAACATGGCAAAACCACATCTGTACTAAAAATGCAAAAAAATTAGCCGGGTGAGGTGGCGGACGCCTATAATCCCAGCAACTCAGGAGGCTGAGGCAGGAGTATCACTTGAACCCGGGAGATGAGCCGAGATCGTGCCACTGCACTCTAGCCTGAGAGACAAGAGCAAGATTCCATCTCAAAAAAAAAAAAAAAAAAAAAAAGAAGAAGAAAAGTTCAATAGTTCAATGTATAAATATTTATAATATTCCTTGCTTAAGCAAACCTTCAATTAAATAATTTACTCTTTAACATTCCTCTACTCTTCATTCATACATTCTCAAGTGTACTCTTTTTGGGTGGAGAGGGTAAAAGAAGGGAGAGAGAAAAAGAGAGGATTACCATGTTCATATACATAGTAAAAGTTCAACAAATGCTTGACCACTAAATACAAAATAGCCACATGCACTAAGGTTATTACTATATGATTTAAAATTTATTAAAATAGTCCATAATTAGTCATGACACACTTCTAAATCTACATTACTAACAATGAAAAACTAATGAAAATCTACTCTTGCACTTAAGAAATGGCCATTTTCAGAATAAGTTTTCACCCCAATTTAGTAATCCTACTTTCATCTAAATAGAAAATGATAAGCTAAAAGCAGTCTCTGTTTATCATAATTTTAGCCTTCATTTCTTCTACTTCTAATACCTACAACTACAAAAGACGCTTTCCCAATTATAACCTACCTTCCTTTTTTCCTTGAGTTATTTATATAATAAGCTCTCTTATTTGACTGAATCTATGAAATAAGACTTTAAGGACACAAGAGTAATGTTTTGATTTTATATTTTTGTATTTCTTACTTTACTTCTTGATCTCCTCTTGCCACCAACCAATTTCATGAATCGATTGTACTGTTCTTCCTGATTTGAGAGATCTCGAATTTTTCTGATTTCTTCCTCTCTTTTCCGTCTCTCTTCTTCTTCCGCTTGTTTCCGCTGATCCTCTTCTTTCTGTCTTTCCTGTTCTTTTTGCTGTTGTAGTTTCTTCCATGCCTTTGTTTGCTGTTTCCTCAATGCTTGTTTAGCTTTAAATGAAAAATACATAAACATCAGTATCTATTAGGAGATAAAAGAAAGAGTCTTAAAAAATATTTTTATTATTGATTCATCAATGATGATGCTCCTCTTAAGTTGTTTATACAAGATTGTCCTCCATTTTAGGGCCCTATAATTCCCCAAACTCAAAACAGTGAATTAAAATCTCAAAACTATACTTATACATGAACTCAACCAAGATAATTTAACAGGCTGGGCGTGGCGGCTCACGACTGTAAACCCAGCACTCTAGGAGGCTGAGGTGGGCAGATCACCTGAGGTCAGGAGTTAGAGACCAGCCTGGCCAACATGGTGAAACCCCATTTGTACTAAAAATACAAACATTAGCCAGGCTTGGTGCCAGGTGCCTGTAATCCCAGCTACTCGGGAGGCTGAGGCAGGAGAATTGTGAGACTCCGTATAAAAAAAAAAAAAAAAAAGAATCTAACAGAAATAGCAGAAATGATCACCTGTAGTGCTAACTTTTTTGGCCGAATGTGTTTTTGTGCTTGTTTTAACTTTTTGCTGCACAGTTTTCGTCTTAGTCAACTTTTCTTTGCTTTCTTTCATCACCTGCTGTTCTTTTTGTTGCCATTTTTTACTGGCTGACTGAAGAGCCAAAAGGCGAAGCTGTAATTCAGATAACTCCTCTTCATCTTCACCAAGTTTCTTTAAAGAAAAAAGAACGAGTTTAAATTATTAAATTCTATTACTTATCTTATACATTTCATCAAGTCAAATCCTTTATAAGATAAAAATTTAAAGTTTGGCAGCAAATAGGACAAGGAAAATACAGATAAAATAAGTAAACTAATTTACTTCCCATAGCCCAAGACTCCTAATATATGAATAGAAGATCAGTGTGCAGAATGTATGTGTATATATGTAATGTAGCATTGGTGAGGTAGTACAACTGATAGAATAGGATAATGCAAAAAATAAAAGAGTTATTAACTAATATTTAAAAGGGCTTCCCAAACCTAAAGGAATAAACGTCTGATGGAAACAAATGCAAGGAAGAAATCAAGACCCAGGAGAGGTAAGGAAAACAGAAGTGGTTCCATGGTTATGTGATTTGCTAGCTTCTCAAGTAATAGAGAACGGACACACGCTGAATGTTAAGAATCAAACTTACAGATTTTCTTTTACTGTGTATATTTTTTAATTCTATAAATTACTATTGAAGGAAAAATCTATAGAGATTTGTTTACAGCTGACTGCTATGTGTTCTAAGGCTACAGATATTTATCTGAATATTTTAAATATTTTTGAACACCCAAGAATTTTCTTCAGGAAAGCTAAAACAGGACAATAATGTTAAAAGCAGATGTCTGGTAACTTTTTTCCAATTAGATAACTTAATTTTTGCATTTCACTTTTGAAATAGTTTTAAAAATTAATCTATTCTCTACATTATAGCAAAAATAGAAATGAAAAATGTCAGGCTCCCTAGAGGTTCTTAATTAAATTGAGTCCATGGATTTTAATAAAGCGTAGGGGGATTCCTTTGGCTTCCCCACCCCTGAAGTTAAACATAAAACACTGTTTTTTCTTTATGTATGTGCATAGAAGAGAAAGGAAGAGTCGAAAAAGATTAAGGCCCACTTATCTAATAACTTTTTCTTATAGGCAAATTGTAATTATATTTTCTCCTCAAATCCAATTAAATTATTTCTATTGTTAAACATAAAGAAAATAGTGGACACTAACTAATGATTTCACCTGAATATGAACTACTATAAACCCTTAACTGCTATCATACACTTCAGTACTTCAGTTTAACCAAACCAGGATACAGTTACCCTTTCCACTGTTGATAAGTACAGGTAAGCAATTATTTTAAAATTATCATCATTCTTTTTTAAATTTTAAGTCATTTAAACATACCAAATTCTATTGCTTAATACTGAAATTCTAAAGCTGTGCTGTTCAACATGGTAGCAATGAGCCGCATGTGGCTATTTGAATATAAGTCGACTAAAACTGAACTTAAAAATTTGTACCTAAGCCACGCTAATCACTTTTCAAGTTCTTCATAGCCACATGTAGCTAATAGCTACCATATTGGAGAGTACAGCTATAAAACATTTCCATTAATGTAGAAAATTCCATTAAACAGTGCTCATCTAGAGAGTTTAACTAAAATAAAATTATCCTCACTATTCTGTTGAGATAAAATATTTTCTTTTCTTTTTTTTTTTTTTTTTAATTATTTACTTTTTTTCAACTTGGGATCTCACTATGTTGCCCAGGCTGGTCTCAAACTCCCAAGCTAAAGGCATCCTCCCACCTCAGCCTTCCAGAGTGCTATGATTACAGGCATAAGCCACCACACCCAGTGAGACTTTTGATTATTTTTTGCAACTACTCCCTTTGAAATGAAAGAAACCACTGATTCTGTCACCCACCTATATTCTATGTGAGATAGCTACTTGAACAGCAAGAGCACAGAACTAAGCTCATTAGTTCTCAATAGTCAGACAACCTCATTTACTTGCTCTGACACTTAGTTCCTGTGTAACTTTAGGCAAGTCACTTAATCTACTCATATGATTCTTATTTCATCTCTGAAATGTATATATGTCAACTTGATTCACAGGGTTATTGTGAGGGTATTAAAAATATGTATGTGTATGCTACATATTATCATTCCTAAATTCAAGGCCATCTTTTTCCTAAAGCTCCTAGGCTACTTAAATCTTTTCAATTTATGCAGAAAAGCCAACTGAAATCTCAAAAGAAAAAACTACAGCAATTTCAGATCTCTATGTCAACAAACTGAAAAGACTTGGGTTACTGAGTGCCTGTTTGGGTTATATTGCTGGGTTATATTGTTGCCTGCACATCAAACACAGTGCTTGATGTTTCTGTACTTCATTCTACTGAAGCCTCACAACAACCCAGATAACAGAAGACATTAAGTTCATTTTACAGAAAAGAATATAGAAGAAAAGGCTAAATAGTTTATACAAGATCACTCAGCTAATAAGAAGCGGAGGTAGAATTTGATATCAGGTGAAGGTCTACCTAACTCCAAAGCTTACCCACACAGGATAACCCACAAGAAACAGAGAAAATATCTGGATCAAAATTAAGATTCAAAAAACAAATGATTTAAAAAAGATCCTGCATGAATATATACAATGCTTTAATGAAACATAATTTGCAGAACCCAGGGAAAAGAGACTACAAGATGGAGCTCCAGAATTTCTTAGCTTTAAGGCTTATGTCCAAATGGAGTTACAGTAATGATAAAAGAAAATGAGTGAAAAGTAAGACAGGATTTCCCTTTTGAAAAAACAAATTAAAGCAATGCAAAAATTGGTATTACAGAGATGATCCAGTCTCACAAAGCAGTATCTTACCTTTTCAGACAGAATATCTGAGGTACTAATTCTTCTTGTTAAATTTTGTTCTTTATCTTGCAATCCTTTAAAATAAAATAATTTTTTTGAATACTCTAAAAGATAGCCACAATCTAAAATAAAATAATCCTAAATTATATCTGATAATTATTTTAAAGGATATCATTAAAGGGTCTCATTTTCTCAGTCTCTCAACCAAAAGAAAATACTATTAAAGAGAATGAAAATCTGAACAAACTTCTTAGCCTCAATATTGAAAGTTATAAGGCAAAACAATTCAAAATATTAAAATAAAACCACACTTTAATAAAATGACTTCTGGACTAGAAATAGTCATTTCAAATAAGAACAGAATTTATAAAGCATAGAAACAAGCAGCAGCACTTCATTACCAAGTGGATTATCCACACTGACAGAATATAATGATGACTAAATTAATCCAATCCTCTATGCTGGGATGAATTCAAAGTTTGCAGACTGTATTGGATTTATGCATTAGAGAACTGGTCTTTTATTTATTCAATCTAGAAAAGCATCAGTAGAGGCAGCTTAAATTTCAATAAAATTGAGTCCATCCATACATTTTTTTCCAGTAACCTAGCTTTGGACCCAGATGACTGACGAAACAGTGTACAAAATCTTAAGTTTGTAGATTAGCTCATCTATAACAGCTTTACACATCACATAATAAAGATATAGAACATTTACAATCCTGTTGAGATACTTTTATAGCTAAAACAGATTATGTTAAAAATTCAGAAATCTTTCCTTAAGAGATGACCAAACTGAAGTTGCAAAGCTAGGATTTAAACTAGATCTTAACTCTAAGCCTAGTGTTTTTACCATAATACCACACCCGTCAGTGTTCCAAACATCCTAATTTGACTGCTCACGTGAACCTACTGGTGAAAGAATATGCAACATTCAATAAATAAGAGAAATGACTAATCAAGCACTCAGTCAACAAAAAGAGAAGTCAATGACCAAATTTCAAGACGAATGAGTTCTGTTAAAAGGCTCATTCTATAAATGTGAATTTGTTGCAACATGATACATTAGAAAATCATTTGAGTGGCCAGGCGTGGTGGCTCATGTCTGTAAACCCAGAACTTTGGAAGGCAGAGCCAGGTGGATCACCTGAGCTCAGGATTCAAAGCCAGCCTCGGCAACATGATTAAACTTCATCTCTACTGAAAATACAGAACAGTAGCTGGGCATGGTGGTGTGCCCCTGTAGTTCCAACTACTTGGGAGGCTGAAGCAGGAGAATCACTTGAACCCAGGAGGTGGAGGTTGCAGTGAGCCAAGATCACACCACTGCACTCTAGCCTGGGTGACAGAGCAAGACTTTGTCTCAAAAAAAAATAAAAAGAAAAGAATGTGAACATAACACAAATTTTACATTTACTTATGTGTGATTTGTCTCAGAGAAACACTAAGAATGCTGAAAACTGCACCCAAGTCATCTGAGCCATGTACTTGAAAGTATCTATCAACTACCCAAGTTCAGTGTGTGTGTTATAAGCCATATCCATCCACATCTGGTATTACAATTTACTATATCATTTCAGGTAACACTCCTTGTTCTACTTCAAAACAACTCATAAGTAGCAAATGCTGCACTTCCACAGGTATACTTTAGGTCTATTTTATTGAAAGCTCACATTTACTTTAATATTTCAGACTTTTTTTTTTCCCCATTTCACATGCAAAGCTGTCCTATCATTTTTCGTTGATTCCTATCTTTTTTTTCATATGCCACGGACAAAGCTTTTGACTGTTGTTCCTCTAACCCACTTTCTCCATACACCCTATTGTTTTTATTGTACAATTTTGCAGTGTGGAAATACTGGGGAATGAATATATCCCATTATCACAAAAATAATCATACTTTTAAAAACAACAGAATAGTAATAACTATTACACAAAAATAAACAGAGAAACATTAAACAGCCTTCCAATAATAAACAGAGAAAGCACTAAATTTTTCACCTACATGAGAAACTTACGAATTTCATTAGGTCATGAGAAATCAAATAGCTGATTAGGATCTCACTTGTCTATACAAAATGGCAGCACCTCCCTTTAATGTAGCATAGAGGCAAATATCTATTAACATAGCAGGTACCTTATGACTACATTTCTACCTTAAAAATAATTACAATAAATTCAATAAATAAATAAATACAAATTTCAGACAATAAATATAACTTTACACAAAGATTATAAACGCAGGTTTAAACTGATCAGATGGGTAGCTAGACATTGTTCTACCACTGTCAGAGGTCTGTACAATAAAATTATCTCAATTTTTACTCAAAACCTCCAAAATGAACACTGTTCTTGTCACATAGTAATTAAAATATTACCAACTGAAACTCTAATGTGAGCTCAAGTCATCAGCATATGGGTGGTAGTTAAAACCATAATAATGAGAATACACCAAGAGAATGGGACATTAAGTACATGACAAATTAAGAAATTACACAAGAAAAGTTATTTAAAACAAACAAAAGACAGAAAAGGAAAATCAGAAGGTTATTTTTAAAATCCAGATAGGTATAATATTGCAGAAATCCCAAAATTTCAAGGTAAGAAAACTGTAACTGAATATAGTAGAGACATCTACCCCCAATGGAATATTCTCAACAATGCAGCCAGAGTGATGCTTAAAAATGTAAAACAAATTATGTCAGTCCTTTGCTCAAAACCCTGTAAGAGCTCCCATTTCACTAGAAATAAAAAAAAGTTTTTACAAGGCTCTCTCTTTAAGATCTACCCCCTCCTGCCATTTCCAATCCCTTCTCTCCCATTATTCATTCCCCTCACTCTCTCTTCTGTATTAGCACAGGACTCCTTGTTCTTCCCCAAGCACATCAGGCATCCTTCTGTATTATGGTCATTTCTCTAGTTCAGCAATTCTCAGACTTCAGCACGTAGCAGAATCAACAGGAGGGCTAATTAAATACAGATTACTAGGCCTCATTTCCAGAGCTCCCAATTCAGTAGATCTAAGGTAGAGACTGAGAATTTGTGCTTCTATCAAGTTCCCATATAATGCAGTCCCCAGAAACCACACTTTGAAAATCACTGCTTTAGTTATTCCTTTTGTGTAGAAGGCTCTTCCACCAGATATACATTTGGCTATTCTCTTACTGTCTTTAAAGTCTTTCTTTAAATCTCACCTTCAAATAGATACCTATGCTGACTACCTTATTAGTGCTGCAACCTGTATCCTCCCTATCCCTTTCCTACTTACCCTGCTATACTTTTAATCTTTCATAACAGTTAATTTACTCATCATGTTTACTGTTTTATCTTCTAAAATGCAAGCCCATGAAGGCATAAGTGACTACCTATTTTGTTCATCAATTTATTTCCAAGAGCCTGGAATAAAGTGCTCAACTAATTTTTGAATGAATGGAAGAACGAAATAAAAAACATCCACTAAAATTTGCAGTTAGGTCATAGGAAACTGCCATAAGTAGTTTCAGTATTGTGATGGGGTAGAAAAGCAAACTGTATTGGGTTAACAAGGAAATGAGAAGTAAAGTGAAAAGCTGGTACAGGCTAGATGTCTCAGAAGTCTTATTGAAAAAAGGAAGTTTAAGAGAGAATGTAGGATGAGAAAGAGGATTTCCATTTTTGGCTGGAAAACTCAAATATATTAAGAACACCCTAAGGAGACAATGGTTAAAGATAAAGCAGAATAAATAAAGCAAGGTCCCAGAGAAGGCAGAAGAAGTTAGAGCCAGAGCCAGGAGAACAAGTGAAAACAAAATGGCCAAGAGCAAGACAGTCATTACCCTCAGAGTGAAAGAACTGAAGTAAAAATTGATATGGGTTACAAACAAGTTTATGGTCAGGAGTAAGCCAAGAAAGTGCTAAATATATAGGCAAAGGTAATCAAGCAAGCATCATTCTTTGTATTTTAGGGAAAGGGTAAGGTTCTTAATTAACTTTAAACACTGGTAGGACTATAAGACCAGAAATTTAGTATCTAACTTCCAAACTAGCAAACAAACAAACAAAAAAAATTGTGTGAAGAAAAATATGAGGCTAGAAAGAAAAAAAGAAAACCAAATATCAATAATCATAAAAAATATGAGTAGACTGTATGTTCAAGTTAAAAGACAAATATTGTCATACTAAATTATAAATTAAATCCAGCTCTAAACTATACAGAATACCTGAGACATGAAGATATAGAAAGACTGAAAGGGTGGGAAATTACATAAAGACAAAGATGACATGGCTATTAATATAAGACAAAATAGTCTTTTAGTCAAAAACATTAGAGATAAAGTCACTACATAATGACTCAATTACCCAGCTTCACAGTACTTAAAGCAAAAAGTAAAAATCACAAATTCACCATCATACTGGCAAATTCTGACAAACTGTTCTCAGTAACTGATCAAGCAAGTCAAAAAATAAAGACGTAAACAACATGAGAAGCTCAAGAAATCTATACATTCATTTCAAACATATCCAGAACTTATAAAAAATTGATTATATACTAGACAATAAAGGAAGTCTCTAAGTATTTCAAAAGATTGGTTATAGCAATCTTATTTTTTGACAGTATGATTGACTTAGATATCAATAAAAAAATACTGCTAGAAAACCTACATGTTTATAAAAAACATACTACCAAGTAGCTTACAAGTCAATGAAAAATAAAAATTAGAAATATTTAGAGTGAATGAAAAAGTTTAATATCCCAACTTGAGACAGAACAAGTCGAAATTTATGGCCTAAAATGATCTTAACAGGAGAGGCTGAAAACTACTGAATTTAAAAACCTATGGACTTATTTCAGGGGAAATTAAAGAAGAGAGCAGGAAAAAAAAAAGATACAATTTATAAATACTACAAATAAAAAAGTAAAGGACTCTTAATAATTTTTATAACTTCTATAACATAGGAAATAGATATATTACAAAAAAAATATAGTTTACATAAACTGCCTTAACAGAAATAGAAAACATGAACAGTCAGATTAAAACCTTCTCAGAAAAAATCTCCACCCAGGCCCAGAGACTTTTATGAGTAAGATCTACCATGTATCTCAGAATAATTCCAATCTTCAACTATTACAGAGAATAAAGATGAAACCAGCGCCAACTAATTTTGTGAGTATCATAACCTTACATTAAAAACTGGCAAGGAAAAAGAGCGGGGGCGGAAATTACAGGCTATGAACACAGATAAAAAATTCTAAACAAAACACTAGCAAACCTTTATTTATAATGGTCAAAAATTGGGAAAACCCAAACATAACTGGGAAATGGATAAACTATAGTATGATGGGATACTCAACAATAATAAAGAATTACTGACAAAAAAACTATATGAATACATTTCAAACACATTATGCTAAATGAAATAAGCTATAATCAAAAGGCAACATAGGCCAGGTGTGGTGGCTCACGCCTGTAATCCCAGCACTTTGGGAGGCCGAGGCAGGTGAATTACCTGAGGTCAGGAGTTCGAGACCAGCCTGGCCAACACGATGAAACCCCATCTCTACTAAAAATACAAAAAATTAGCTGAGCATGGTGGTGTGCACCTGTAATCCCAGCTACTCAGGAGGCTGATGCCGGAGAATTGCTTGAACCTAGGAGGCAGAGGTTGCAGTAAGCAGAGATCACGCCACTGCACTCCAGCTTGGGCAACAAGAGCAAAACTCTGTCTCAAAAAAAAAGGCAATATACTATATGACTCCATTAATGTGACATTATGGAAAGGCCAAAGTATAGGGAAAGATCAGTGGTTACCAGGTGAACTAAGGGCTGAGGGAGGGGTTAACTACAAAGATACTTGGAGAAACTATTTGAAGTAGATGAAACTATTCTGCATCTTAATGGTGGCTGGTGATGGTTACCCAACTGTCTGCATTTGTCAAAACCTGAAAAACTATAAACTTATACATTTATAATGTTTAAAGGTAAATTTTACTGTATATAAATTATATCTTAATAATAAAAAGAAAAAACAAGCCAAATCCATGATTTTAAAATGGTATATCATAAACTATATTTAACCCAAGCATGCTAGGCTGGTTTAATACTAGAAATAAATTACATAATTCATTATACTAACAAATTAAAATAAATTAGATGCTCATTCAGCAATGAAGAAAAAAGATTTTGTAAACTTCAACATCCATTTATGCTGAAAATTTCAAACTAAGAACCAGGGTAAAACCCTCCTTTATCTAACAAGGGATACCTACAAAAAACTTAACATCATATTTAATGGAAAACGTCAAAACCATTTAAATCAGGAAACAAAGGTGTCCACTATTATCACTTACATATAACTTTCTATTATAGAGGCCAGCATGTCAGGCAAAAAAAATAAAGAAATAAAAACTAAAAGCAAACAAAATTAGTCATTATTAAATAATAATGAACGTCTACATAGAAAGTAGAAAATAATTTACAGATAATTAGATTCATTTCAATGAAATACACTACTAAAACAAGTAGTTACTCCTTTAGATAAAGAAGAGTCATTATTAACTTAAGTATTTAATTTCATTACCTTGACTAGAATCTGCAGTGTCGGATTTCAGGGAAAGCTGTTTTGTTCCATCTTTAACTTTTTTCAACCGGTTCTTATCTCCTGGTAAAGTCAATTTTTGCCTGAGTGGTTTTAACTCAAATGCCTGAAAAGTTTTGACTTGTGTTTTCTCCTCAGGAGCTACTTCTTTACTTGAATCCTTTGTAATACTGACATTATCAGTGCTAGTTTGGTCCTCAAAGTTCAATGTTTTAGGATCTTCCTGCACATTCTCTTCTTTGCTACTCAAAGCTAGTTTTTCATCTTTATTGATGCATTCTAGTTCCAACTGTATTTGCTTATACTTCAAAAGCAAATCTTCAAAAGTTTCTTCCACACAGTTTTCATTTTTTGATGAATAATTTTTTCTTGATGGAGACCTTCCGAAACTTTTAGCTGAACAGCATATTAAGGAAACCAGTGTCCAAAAATTTTCCAGTTAAATTTAACAAAAAAAATTAGATGTTAATTTTCTCCCATTTTAATTTTTCAAGAAAGATAAACCGGTATTTTAAAATTCCTAAATTTCATTTAATGTATGTGCAGCTAATGCCCACTTGCATTATGTGCCCATATTTGAATTTAACAAGTATCATATAAATACTCCACTTACAAAATCACTAGTGTCGTAATTACCAGTAGTATCCACAGGTAGTCCACCTAGTTAGATAGGTTACAGCATCCTTCCTTCTGTAAATTCCAGGAAAGTCCATCATTAGTTGGATGTTAAAGATTCTTTTCTTAAGGAAGAGGGGAGAAACTGAATGGTTTGTCACAAATGTGGACAACTTACATTTCAGGGGGCCAGGTGCGGTGGTTTACACCTGTAATCACAGCACTTTGGGAGGCCAAGGTAGGTGGATCACTTGCGGTCAGAAGTTCGAGAACTGCCTGGCCAACTGGTGAAACCCTGTGTCTACTAAAAATACAAAAATTAGCCAGGCGTGGTGGCACGGGCCTGTAGTCCCAGCTACTGTGGAGGCTGAGGCAGGAGAATCACTTGAACCTGGGTGGAGGCTGCAGTGAGCCGAGATCACAACACTGCATTCCAGCCTGGGCGACAGAACGAGACTCTGACTCAAAAAAAGGAAAAAGAAAAAAAGAAATTTACACTTCAGATAATCAGGAGGAAATGTTTCTTCTCTTTAGTTTCTTCTCATGTCTCAATTTTTTAAAAACTAAGAGATAAAAAATGAACACTGACAGTAGACTGATTTATGAATGATATTTTCTTAAAAATCTAACAAGCTTTGAGCTCACCAAGTATACTAACAACTAACATATGCAAAACTGAACTAATTATGGTTATAAAATTCTTAAAAATCACTTTAGGCCCAGCACGCTGGATCACACCTGTAATCCCAGAACTATGGGAGGCCAAAGCGGGTGGATCACCCGAGGTCAGGAATTCCAGACCAGCCTGGCCAACGTGGCAAAATCCCGTCTGCTGGGCGTGGTGGCAGGCGCCTGTAATCCCAGCTACTCAGGAGGCTGAGGCAGGAGAATTGCTTGAACCCCGGAGGCGGAGGCTGCAGTTAGCAGAGATGGCCCCACTGCACTCCAGCCTGGGCAACTGGTGGAGACTCCGTTTCAAAAAAAAAAAAACAAAAAAAAACACCACTTTAAAATAGTACTCAAAGTGTATGTCCTGTTTTTCCCCTACAGACAAGGGGAAATGTTATGAAAATAATCAACCGGAAAAAAAAAAAAGAAAGAAAATAATCTGAACCTACTGTTTTTGTTTTCTTCTCTAACATAGTGATACACGGAAAGTAACTTCTTCCTTAAAAACAGCTACAAAGTTTCAAACTACAATTATTATTGTACACAATTCATACATGAGAATTGTTACACCTCATTTTTCCAGACTAGACATTTGCCAGAGAAGTACATTTGCAGACAAGTACCTCCTGTAGTTTTAACATATCATTTATAGATTTTTTGGTTTTTTGTTTGTTTTGAGACAGAGTCTTGCTCTGTCAGCCAGGCTGGAGTGCAGTGGCACGATCTCAGCTCAATGCAACCTCCGTCTCCCAGGTTCAAGCAATTCTTCTGCCTCAGCCTCCTGAGTAGCTGGGATTACAGGTTCATGCCACTACACCGGGCTAATTTTTGTATTTCTGGTAGAGATGGGTATTCACCATGTTGGCCAGGTTGGTCTTGAACTCCTGACCTCAGGTGATCCACCTGCCTCATCCTCCCAAAGTGTTGGGATTACAGGCATGAGTCACTGTACTCAGCCTATAGATCATTTTCAGTTGGTTAGGATTTAACATTACAGTATCCCAAATATGGTTATTCTGTTTTAACTCCTCACAGGACAAGCAGCAGAAAAGATTTTAAAATGACCAATTCTAAAAATATTAATTAGCATCATTTGAGAAACAAAAATAAGAAGTACATTTGAAAATCTTAACAGTTCTACAGCACAACTATTCTAGTATATCTTTGGTTCTCTGATCTCTTCAAAGCCAAGTTTCTTGAAAGAAAACTAGTTTCTCTGCACCCTTCTTACCAAATGGAATCTGGTTTCTGTCCCATTAATCCACAGAAACTGCTGTGGCTAAGTTTCCCCATCAATGTTTTCAAATCTTATTTTTTTTACTTGATCCCTCTGAGCATCTGACACTATAAACCACTTCTCTCTTGGCTTCTGTAACTCCCCCTCTCCATTTGTTTCTCTATTTTTTGTCCTTTAAGTCTCCACTTAGTCCTTTCTCTCCCACTTGTAAAATAATGGTGCTCTTCAGGGAGCACTACTTAGCCCCTGTCTCTTTTCATTTCGAGCATTCTAATGCACCTCCACAGTTTGACCTAACACAGGAGAGTTTATCCTGGTCATAAGATATCTCTCTATCTCCTACAAGAAATCTTTCATATGTCTGCTGCCAGAGTAATCTTTCTAGAACACAAATATAAGATCACACCCCTTGTTAAATTTCACTTAAATAAAAGCCCAAAATCCTAAGAATAAATATAAATAAATGACCTGTGCTTTCCTTTCCAAACTTACTTTCTCCGCTGCTCATCACAATTTTTCCATAGCTTTGTGTCCAAGTTTGTCTGTTCTTCAACTTAACCCCAATTCAAATGTCACCTCTGTGAAGCCTGAGTTTCACACTTCCTCTTCCCCTCTTATGTACTCTTTGTACATAAATTTTGTAATTATCTGCATTTACATCTTACTTTTCACTGGAGCCATTTAAAGGCACAACTACAGTTAAAAAAAAAAAAAAGACTAAAGACCTTGGAAATATCTGCAAAGGGAAATGATATTCAATATACTAACAAATATGCTAAACAGAAAAATAAGGGAAAGCAATCGAGTTACAACCATAACTGACTAATCTCCTTTAAGGCTAAAGAAAATCCATCCTTATTTATACAGAATAGCTAAGATCAAACCAACACTTAAGCTTGTCAAGATGCAATTTCTAACTGAACCTTGGTTTAAACAAAAAGAAGTGGTATTTAACCTTTTCAGCTGCAGCTGAAAATGGAATGACTTTTTACTGATAAGAGACACTGGCCTAATTATGTTAGTTCTCATTGAATGTGAAAGTTCAAAAGGGTAGTCATTCAAGGTAAACATACTAAGATGTACTGACAAAGTGTCTATCATTAAGAAAAACTAAGAATGAAAATAAGAACTGCAATAGAATCTGGTTTATTCTATTTCTTTAAAGTTGCAGCTAGCATATCTTAGTTACTACAGTGAAAGGGGTTACGGCAAAAATAGAAATAAATAAACCCTATACTCAAACTACTTCACTTCTAAATTATAGAAATATGCCACAAAGTAACCTGCATCTTTTCTTTATACAGTATTTGCAAAATAAAAAAGGGTGTTATTATAATCACACACTGGAAATATGAATTAAAACTTATTACAATGTTGATATTAAATAGATTTGAATAAAGTTTTGTAACAAATATTTTGTTTGCTCACATTACACAAAAGTAACTGGGAACTACGATTTCCTTCTCAAATTCTTTTTTTTTTTTTTTTTCTTTTTTTTAATGGACCAGGTCATCCAACCTTCTCAAATTCTTAAAAAGAACACCACCTCTAGGATGAATTAGAGATACTTCATAAAAACAATGAGCAGAGGATCAAAACAAGCATCCTCTTAAGTGCAGCATCTGGAAAAGAAAAACAGCAAGGTAGCTCATTTATGAAATCAAAGTCACACAAGCAGACTGGATATATTTAGACTGGATACCAGAATATATCCAGTTTACTAATCAAAACATACAAGCTTACCAATTAATAAAGGACTATGGTAGAGGCCCAAAACACACAGAAAGAGGACAAAAGAAAAAACAAGCAAGCCCCCTCACCTACCCCTTTTCTAATATAGAATAAGGATTTTAAGAAAAAGCTTTGAGCTCCCATAGGACTAATTATATACATACCTCAATTTCAACTTTTTATACTAAACTGCAACTACTTATTTTCATTTGTTTCCCTAATAAAACTACAAGTTTCATCTTTGTACCTTTAAAAAACACATATAGATCAATGGCTCCTGCCTATAAATCCCAGCACTTCTGGACTCCATGGAAGAGGATTTCTTAAGGCTACAAGTTCGAGACCAGCCTGGGCAACATAGCATGACCTCATCTCTCCAAAAAAAATTTAACAAATTTAAATTTTTTAATTAAAAAAATTTAAAAACCATATACATATATATGCTTCAATAGCCTTTCTGCTTTTGGATTCAATAAAGACCACAAATCCATGGATTAAGAAACATCCTGGGCAGAGGTTTTCTAACCTGCGCGCGCATGCGTGTGTGTGTTTTGAGACACAGCCTTGATCTGTTGCCCAGGCTGGAGTGCAGTGGGGCAATCTCTGCTCACTGCAAACCTCCCCCCACCCCCAGATTCAAGTGATTCTCCTGCCTCAGTCTCCTGATTAGCTACAGGCACGCCACCATGCCTGGCTAATTTCTGTATTTTTAGTACAGACAGGTTTTCACCATATTGGCCAGGTGTATCTTGAACTCCTGACCTCGTGATCCAGCCGCCTTAGCCTCCCAAAGTACTGGGATTACAGGCGTGAGCCACTGCACCCAGCCACATCTGCTGCCTTTGCCTTTTAAAAAGTTAAATATCTATATGATTTTCTCTCTCTCTTTTTTTTTTTTGAAACCGGAGTATCCCTTTACCGCCCAGGCTGGAGTGCAGTGGTGCAATCTCTGCTCACTGCGACTATGCCTCCTGAGCTCAAGCAATTCTTCTGCCTCAGCCTCCTGGGTAGCTGGAAACACAGAAGCCCAACACCACGCCTGGCTAATTTTTGTATTTTTAGTAGAGATGGGGTTTCACCATGTTGGCCAGGTTGGTCTTGCACTCCTGACCTCAAATGATCCGCCACCTTGGCCTCTCAAAGTGTTGGGATTACAGGCATAAGACACCATGCCCGGCCACTACATGGTTTTCTCTGAAACAATCCTGAAACGCTCCTAACCCAACTTTTGGTTGCAGAAGTAAATTTTTCAGAAGACTAGCATCAGGAGCTGCCGTCTCTTACCCAAATGTACATTCCCTGCCCCCTTTATATCATGATATTTGAGAAAGACCTATTCTAGTCCTAAGTGGTCTATAAAAGTAATTCTGACTTTCTCCCAAATAAGTGTCACTACTTGTTTCATATATAATGACGAAATTAAAAACCGTTACACGACGAGAATTACAACCAGTAATGAAGTCTTTAAACAATTTTTGCAATGATCACAGAATAAGTCAAGATAGTATTCTACAAGCCCATTACAAAGCAGGAAACCTTCGGATGATTGATTCCTCTCTATAAATCCTGAGTAAACTCAGTAATGTTTAAAAAAAAACTGAGAATAAGGTTAGAAGTAGCAAAAATCTGGTACTTTACTATCTCCTTTCTCAACTTGTCCATAATCTCCACCCTCCCATACACATTCCTCCACTCTAACATATTAAAATAAAAATGCTGATAAGTTGATTTTTCTCTCTCTAACCCTCATTTAGTCAGCAAGAAAAGTTATACAATGTGCAAAAGTGAACACAGAATAGACATGTTAAGGAGGTAAAGCGTTCCAAAAAGATCAAATGAATCAAAAAGTTCTGAATTAACAGACTTGGTAAAGGCACCAGTTCCCACCGCCCCCCCCCCCGACTTTAAAAGGCAGCAACTGGAATAAATCAAGATAAAAAAAAGAATCACAAAAATAGTGCAGGACTGTGTGGAAAGAAACTTTACAATTTTCAGTGTCAAACTGCAACATGATAAAGCAACAGTATTCCTCAAACTGTTTAAGATATTTTTTCTCCATCTAATAACCTAAGTCAGCTTCACATAAAATACAAAGTTTCTGTACCAGCAAAAATACAAATGCTAATGAAACTTCGGCTTCTAAGGTATTAGAATCACAAAAAGAGTGCAGAACGTAACTTTACAATTTTCAGTGTCAAACTGCAATATGATAAAGCAACAGTATTCCTCAAACTGTTACCAATATTTTTTTCTCCATTTAATAACCTAAGTCAACTTCACATAAAATAGAAAGTTTCTGTAACAGCAAAATTACAAATGCTAATGAAACTTGAGCTTCTAAGGTATTATTACAAATCGGACTTTACTGTCTTAGATTTCATTAGCTTAACCCAATCCACAACAAGTTAATGTTAAAAAGCAGTATACCCAATGAAGCAATCTTAGGAACAACGCTATCGTGTGACACATGGGGAACTACGAAAGAACAACTTACTTTCAGTATACTGACTCAGGGAGAAATAAGCGGTTCTGATGGTTCAAAGTTACTCTCGTCTCACAGACCTAGTGATGACGCGAAAGGGAACTTTAGTGACACACCCAGCGCCGACCGCCACGTTAAGGATACAGCTCTTCCGAGGTGGAGAGGGCTCTCGCCAGCTCTGACTGCTACTGAATCCGGATCCTGCTCCTCCTCCCAGAGGAGGTCTACACCCCGGCTTGCCTCCTCGCTCACCCACTCCTCGCCCCCGACTCCAGCGACTCCCACCCCGGTAAGGCCTGCCTCGAAAGCGGAAACGGTCCAAGGCGAGGTGGCTCCGCTCCCAGAAAGACGGCCGGGGACTGCTTTCGGACAGTGAGCTCGAAGGCATCCGCACAGAGGGCGGATGAGACCGGAATGGTTCTTTGGGTCGGTAGCTGCTGGGTCCCCTGAGGTGGCCCCGCTCAGACGCGTGCCGCGAGCGTGAGAAATTCCTCAGCTGCTGCTGAGAAGAGGACGATGACGAGGAAGAGCCACCGCCTCCGCCGGATCCACCGCCCCGGGCCGAGTGAGGAGGCCTTCGCCGCGGATACGGTAACAGCCCGCCGCCACTGCTGCTGCTGCTGCTCCGGCTCCGTATCTGGCTGTTGTTATCGTCGTCACTGATTTCCCCATCTTCAAGCTCCCCTTCTTCCTTCGGCGAGAGGCCACTGGAGGCCGGGGCCGGAGTATCTGCGGTCGCCATCCGAAGAGCAGCGCCTTCCACACAACCTTAGCCCTCCGTCCGGGGATCCGCCCGGCAATTGCCTCGTTTCCCTTCTTTCCTAACGGACCGGGTCGGTGCGGTCTTACCCTACTCGGACACCTAGCGGCCTCGGCTCCCCAACTTCCCGGCACCCCAGCTCTCTCTCACCGGACCGTCGCAACCCACTTCCCTTTCCTAGCGCCCCCTTGCTCCTCAGCGATCGGGGTTCTTCCGCCTCGCGAGAAATGGGCTCAGGTAGCGGCTGTGCACAAAACGTCACTTCCTGCGACACGCAGGAAACAAAGGCTCCCAATTCACGCGATAATAAGAACCACGCGATATTCACTGGGATTTGTAGTCTCTCGTCCTCTTCGGCTTTACTTTTCCGGTCTACGGGTCACACCCACCTCAGGATCTGGCCTGGTACAGCTGGGTGCATGCAGAAGTAAGCGGAGCTGCTCTTAGTCGTAGCCTTGATAGAGTTTTATTGTAAAACTCTTTATCGTTATTTATAATAATCGGAGGGGAAAACACCTCTTCCTTTAATTGCTTTGAGGACCGCTGCCAAAGAAACGCAGTACACCTGCTCCCTCTTGGGGGCGGGGAAAAAGAACAGGTTGTGTCCGCCATGTTGGTGAAGTCAAACGAAGGCGACTAGAGCTCCAGGAGGGCCAGTTCTGTGGCCTTTAGTCCGCCATATTAATAAAGAGAAACGGAAGGCTGACCCTCCCTCGCCTCCGCCCCCACATACACACCCCTTCTTCCCACTTGGCTCTCACGATTAAGGCACGCCTGCCTCGATTGTCCAGCCTCTGCCAGAAGGAAACTTAGCAGCCAGCGCCTCAGTAGAGACCTAAGGGCGCTGAATGAGTGGGAAAGGGAAATGCCGACCAATTGCGCCGCGGCGGGCTGTGCCACTACCTACAACAAGCACATTAACATCAGCTTCCACAGGTAACCTGGGCAGGGAGTGGGAGTGACGGAGACGGGAGTTCCTATTCTCGGTATCGTTTGTGTAGAAGGAACAGGAGGATTTTAATTCTAATAACTTTCCCAGCTGGTAACAGGAAAGCATCATATGTCCTTTGTGTTTCTCAAATCTGTCCAATTTTACCCTGCTTTCGGGGAAGCTTTACTAATTTTCTAAAAGAAATCCAAGTACTGTTTGGTGATTACCGCTTAGTAAAAAAGTAACAAGAGGATATCGTAATTTTTCACTTTTACTCCCAGGTTAGACCGGGTCTTGACGAGAATGACGCCGTAAGGGAGACAGAGATCTTCCCATTCAATCAGCAATCTCCTTAAAAGCCTGCTGTGTTCCCGTTAAAATTAGGAAATTCTCACTAGATGAATTGACATGGGAGGCATTTATATTTCTAACCTAATTAATTGAATCTAAGTAATTCTGCGGAGGAATTGAGTCATCTTTGATAGCCATGGAATTAAGCGATGTTAATTAAAGTGAAAAAGATAACCTTTTTGTTCTTACTAGAAGAGTAATAAAAAGAACCTAGGTTTTTTTTTGTTTGCTGGAAGAAAAATCAAAATTCCTTAGTTCTGTCAAGCCAGAATTCTTAAAAGCATTTTGAACTATGCCTGGGAAATAACAGGTACTAGGCAAATGTTTACCCTCTCTTTAAGTGCCTGCCATGTGCCTGAAGAAAAGACACATTAAAAAGTTAAGTGATGCTAGTTCTGACTTTATATATTTTATATACCTAACAACGTATATGTTGGTATGTAGAAATTATATCGTTGTCCTTTTTCCCTACCTCACTATTACGAACTGTACTTTTATTAAAAGCTGCCACTTAAAAAAAAAATCCTTGTGATCTTTCTGTTTTTAAACCAATTCACGCATATGTAGTGCTTTATTCATTCATCCATCAAATATGTACGGAGTTCCTAATTGCCTGACATTGTGCAAAGGATCCGGAAAGTTCTAACCCTCCTGGAGTTTAACATTTAATCGTAGATAAAGACATAAATAATTATAATTAAGTGCCACAAAAGAAACATTAAGAGACCTAACTTAGTCTTGGAAAGTCAAAGAGCACTTCTCAAAGGATATGACATTTCAAATGAGACGATGACAGATTTGGTCCTGTATGCTGCTTAAGTATTTTCTGTTTTATCCTAAGAGTACTTGAGAAGTCCTGGAGAGTTTAAGAAGAATGGCATGATTAGATTTGCATATTAAAAAGTCCTCTGGCTGCAGTGTGGAGAATCGTGGGATTACTGAAAGTGCTGGTCAAGCATCATCAGGGATGAACTTGATGAGAAAGGAACTTATTACGGAATATTAATTTACCTATTTTTTCTTTCACAGGGAAGTCTTCTACAGTGTCAACTAAACTAAACCCTGTACTCAGTTGCTAGCACAATCAGCATTGGATTAGGTAAGGTGAGAGCTGACAGAGAAAAACTAGGAAGCTGTAGTAAATAAAACAAGGAAAGTCTACCCAATTTTTCAGAGTAGGGTGGTATTAGAGTAGAAATGGAGTTGAGGAGACAAGTTTGAGAAATGCTAGAGGAGAAACTAATGAATTTAGCAATTTCATTGGATAGATGAGAGGGGAGTCCAGGCACCAATAACAATGTTTAGCCCATCGTGATGGCTCACACCTGTAATCCCAGCACTTCGGGAGGCCAGGGCAGGCTGATCACTTGAGCTCAAGAGTTTGAGACCAGCCTAGGCAACATGGTGAAACCTGTCTCTACAAAAAAAATACACAAAATTAGCTGGGTGTCGTGGTGCATGACTAATCCCAGCTACTCAGGAGGCTGAGGTGGGAAGACTACCCAAACTAGGGAAATCGAGGCTGCAGTGAACCATGATCATGCCACTGTACTCCAGCCTGGGCAATGCAGTGAGACCCTGTCTCAAAAAAATAAATAAATAAAAAAGGGATGAATGGTGGTACAATAACATGCATAAAATTTGCCTGCTATGAACTTAACATTTTCATGTGTAACCTCAGAAATTTAGATCTTAAATTAGTATTCATTATAATAAAATTACATTCCTATTTTGTAAATACAAACCAGGCTTAATTAATTCACTCCTTTCCTACTAAGATATTAGTAGACTTCTTTTTTTTGTTGTTTTTTTGAGACGAGCCTCACTTTGTTGCCCAGGCTGGAGTGCAGTGGTGAGATCTCGTCTCACTGCAACTTCCACCTCCTAGGTTCCAGCTATTCTCCTGCCTCAGCCTCCCGAGTACGTGGGATTACAGGGGTGTGCCACCACGCCCAGCTAATTTTTGTATTCTTTAGTAGAGATGGGGTTTTACCCTATTGGGCAGCCTGGTCTCGAACTCCTGACCTTGTGACCCGTCTGCCTCCGCCTCCCAAAGTGCTGGAATTACAGGCGTGAGCCCTTGCACCCAGCCGTTAGTAGACTTCTATATCTCCATGTGCAAGTTATTTTGCTTAAACTTACTGTATGTTTCTTACCTCTTAGCCCACTCTAAAGTTTCCCCAGTAATCTGAAATTGCTCTTGCTAACATGACCTCTATGTCTCTGCATTCATTTTTCATGCTGTATGATCATTTCCTCCTTGAAATACTCTCTACTTTTGAATTATTTTAATTTTATGATTATCTTCTTACTTTTTTGGGCTGTCTTCAATCACCTCTGCTGCTCTTCTGTCTACACCTTAGCCCAGGTCTTCACATTCATATCAAAATAATTTCAGTTGTTCCTGTGGTCTCAGCATCTACTTGTTGATGCCGCCCAAATCAATGTCTCCAATCCATCTCCTTCTAATGAGATCCAAACTTATAGGCCAAGTGTCTACCTAGTATTTCTCTGGTCTCCTTCCAATTTCCCAGATTCATTATCTATATTGACAAACTGCCCTTCCCCAAACATACCCCCACTTCCTGTACTCTGTTTCTCAGTGAATGAAGACACCATCAATCCGGAAATTTGAAAGTCTTCCTCCCTTGACTTCTCACCATTACCTCTTAATTAGATTATTGCAATAGGCTCTTAACTGGCTCACTGCTTCCATCCATGCACTGCTAGCCATTCTTCTATAATTAGTAGTATGTTGCTAAATATTTAATAAATAGTTATCTAGGGAGGGGGAAAAGCCCTGATTTGTAGTGTGTCCCTGCTTTCTATGATATAAATATTACTCCCAAGTCTAGTTTCAAGCTATCAATATGACATCAGTGATCATGGAGTTGGGAAGAGATGTGCAGTCTCACACTATTCTGTAGTATTTCCACCATACAGATACAACAGGCATAACCTTAAGAGTAAAGGTGACAGTTAAATCACTAGGAAATTTGGGAGTTTTGGTTATTTATTACCTTTCCTTTTAATGTATTTAACTGCAAATTTATATAATTTAATTTTTAATAGCTGTGTTTAACAACTGGCACACAAATTTTCTGTTAACAATCAGCTCTCACAATTAGCCTTTTAGTGACTTATCATTGCCATTTTGGATAAGGTTCAAAATTACTCTTTGATTTAGAAGGCCCTCCAGTATTGTTTCATGATATAACACTATTCTCTGTCCCTGAGATATTCTTAGCACTCTTTACTGTCGCACCCTAACTTCCCTAGCTGATCCCTATAATTTTTTTTTTTTTTTTTTTTTTTTTTTTTAGGCAGAGTTTTTCTCTTTTTTAATCTGTTGGGGTGCAATGGCGCGATCTCGGCTCACCGCAACGTCCGCCTCCTGGGTTCAGGCAATTCTCCTGCCTCAGCCTCCTGAGTAGCTGGGATTACAGGCATGCGCCACCATGCCCAGCTGATTTTTTGTAGTTTTAGTAGAGACGGGGTTTCACCATGTTGACCAGGATGGTCTCGATCTCTTGACCTCGTGATCCACCCACCTCGGCCTCCCAAAGTGCTGGGATTACAGGCGTGAGCCACCGCGCCCGGCCGATCCCCATAATTTTTAAGGCCTTCTGACTAGACTGGCTCTTCCCTGTTTTATGGTTTCATACAACCCTGTACTTACCCTTTTATAAGACTCATGGACACTTGTAGTTACTTTTATTATAATAATAAATAGCATTTATTTAGTATTTAGCATGTACTGTGCACTGGGCTAAGCATTTACTCACATTTTTTCGTTTAATCCGTATGACCACACTACGTGTTATTCTTATCCCCACTTTATAGATGATAAAAAGGAGACCTAAAAAGGTTAACTTGCCTAAAGTCACCCAGATATTATGCAAGGGAGCCAAGATTGGTGCCCTGGTTTGAGTCTAGAGACAGTGGCCTCTCTGTTCTATTGCATCCAGCTATTTAATTCCTTACATTCCCCATTACCATATACACTAATGGAAGAAAGGTACTATGTCTGTTTTGTTTACTACTATGTCTTCAGTGCCTAGGACAGTGCCTGGAATGTAAGAGGCATTCAACTAATTATTGAAGATGCACACAAAATAGCGCTGTTTATACTATTGAGTGATTTTACAAAACATCCAGTGATTATTATGAGACTGGTTCTATTACTGAGGTGAGGCTAGGCAGAGTAAATAAGTTATCAGAAAATCTCTACTTCCAGCCAGGCATAGTGGCTCATGCCTATAATTCTAGCACTTTGGGAGGCCAAGTCAGGTGAATCACCAGAGGTCAAGAGTTTGAGACCAGCCTGGCCAACATGGTGAAACCTGTCTCTACTAAAAATACAAAAAAAAAAAAAAAAAAATTAGGTGTGGTGGTAGACATCTGCAATCCTAGCTACTCGGAAGCCTGAGGCAGGAAAATCGCTTGAACCCGGGAGGCAGAGGTTGCAGTGAGCAGAGATTGTGCCACTGCACTCCAGCCTGGGCAACAAGAGTGAAACTCCGTCTCAAAAAAAAAAGAAATTCTCTATAGGAAAAAACCTATATGTGAATTGTAGAGTGACATACAGATGTTAGTATCTTCAGATCGGTGTACGTATAGGGTTGAGGGGGATGGGGACAGAAGATGGGAGAGTGTTGACTAAATCTGAACATTCATTTCTTTGTGCTCCTCATTTCTGGTAATGTGAGCAAACCTAGTAGATGCGATATACCCAAAGGCGTTACATACGGAGGCTGCATTTGGGGGCTTCTGAACCACATAATCTCCTAACTTGGATTTTGTGGTCTTTTTGAACACTAGTCATTTCATAATATTTAAAGGATAATGTAGTCAAACTAAAGAGTTTTATACAAACTTACAGCATATGAATGTTAATTCTTATATTTCCAAGTCACTGGTAGAATTTTTAGAGATAGCCCCTTATATTTGTCTCTTCCTTAAGAGGTACATCCTGGATGCATATTAGTATACAGTTGACCCTTGAACAATGCAGGGTTTCAGGGCTCAGAAGCTCCCTCACCACACAGTCAAAAATCGGAGTATGACTTTTGGTTCCCCAAAAATTGAACTCCTAGGCCGGGCACGGTGGCTCACGCCTGTAATCCCAGCACTTTGGGAGGCCGAGGCCGGTGGATCACAAGGTCAAGAGCTCAAGAACATCCTGGCCAACATGGTGAAACCCCACCTCTACAAAAAAAAAAAAAAATTGAACTACTAATAGCCTTACCAATAACATAAACAATCAACACATATTTTGTATGTTGTGTTCTATACAGTATTCTTACAATAAAGTAAGCCAGAGAAAAGAAAATGTTATTAAGAAAATCCTTCTGGGCATGGATCTTAAAGAAATTCAAGAGCTGATCACACCTGTAATCCCAACACTTTGGGAGGCCAAGGCGGGTGGATCACCTGAGGTCGGGAGTTCGAGACCAGCCTGGCCAACATATTGAAACCCCATCTCTAACTAAAAATACAAAATTAGCTGGGTGTGGTGGCACATGCCAGTAATCCCAGCTACTCAGGAGGCCGAAACAGGAGAATTGCTTGAACCTGGGAGGCAGAGGTTATAGTGAGTCGAGATCGTGCCATTGCACTCCAGCCTGGGCAACAAGAGTGAAACTCTTGCCTCAGAGAAAAGAAAAAATCCTAAGGAAGAGGAAATATATTTAGTATTCATTAAGTGGAAGTAGATCACTATAAAGGTCTTCATCCTTGTCATCTTCACATTGATTAGGCTGAGGAGGAGGAAGAAGAGGAGGGTTGGTTTGATGCCTCAGACATGGCAAAGGTGAAAGAGTTGGATAGGGAGGCAGGAAAGGAAGGCACACTTGGTCTAACTTTATGGAAATACATCATAATTTCTACCTTACTCTTTTTCATTTCTCTAAAAATGGTTCTATATTGTACCAATCCTTCCCTGTTTGCTTTTATTTCAGTGATCCTATTATAGAAGGGTCCGTGTTATAAAAGAAGTCAAAAGCAGTCTTGAATAATCAGAACCCTTCTGCCAGATTTTCTAATGTCAATTTTCTGGCACTGCTTCTTATACATCTTCTTCCTCATCATCTGGCAGTGGTTCAGAAGCACTCACCTCCATCAAGCAGTCTTCTGTTAATTCCTCTGGTGTGGTTTCTTAAATCAGCTCTTGAAGTACTTTAAGATCCATATCTTGGAACCTGTCATTGCCCACCTTTTTTGCCATATCTACAATCTCTTTCATGATTTCCCTTATCAGCTCTGTTATAAAGACTGTGAGGTTATGCGCAACATACCCACATACTTTCTTTTGCAGGTATTTATTGTTTGGGGCTTGTTGTCTTTCACCACTTTTTCTGTAACAATTTTCAATGGTACAATCCTTTTATACTTCCATGATGTTCTCTATCTCTGTTAGGGTTTTCTTCCATAGCGTTGGCAGTCCTTTCCATAGAGTACCATATGTAATGATCCTTAAAACTTGTGAACCTCTGATCTAGAAGTTGAATTAAAGACATTGAATTTGAGGACAGGTAGACCACTTTGACACTTTCTGTGTTGGACTCATGAATCTGGGTGTCCAGAGGCATTGTCCAAAATGGAAAGAACTTTAAAAGGCAGTACCTTACTAACAACATACTTCCTAAATTCAATGGAACCAATCCAGAAAAAAGAGTTCTTATTGTCCAGGCCTTCTTATTTTATAACAAAAAGATTGGCTGCTGGTGTTTATTTTTCCCTTTCATGGCTCAGGGTTTAGCAAGTTTATAGATGAAAGCAGAACTGATATAAACCCAACTGCATTTGTACAAAAGAGAGTTTAGCCTATCCCTTCTTGCCTAAATCCTGATGTTTGCTTTTCTTTCTTACTAATATATATCCTTTGTGGCACTTTTTTCAAGAAAGGGCACTTTTGCCTGCATCAAAAACCTGTTCAGACAGATATCCTTTCTCCTGAATGATCTTAATGGTATACGGGAACTCATCCACAGCCTCTTGCTCAGCAGAAGCTGTTTCTCTGTTATCTTGGCATTTTTTAAGCCAAACCTCTTTTTAAAATCATCAGACATCCTCTGATGACATTAAATTCTGCAGCTTTAGATCATTCACCTTCCTTGTGTTTTATCATATAACAACCTCACTTTTTCTTGAATCATATTACGGTTCTATATAAACTCTAATATGATTTCGTTGTAAACTTTTCTTTCTAAAAAGAAAAAAAAAATCTACCTGTAGTCCTGGAATATAGGTATGCCTTTCTTACAGCAATTGTGCACTCACATAAAAGCTGCATTTCCCCTATGGAATAGATATTTCACAAAAAGTGCAAGGTTTTTGCACCTGCTGGCACAGCTGTAGCAATAGCTTGATGAATTTTTTTTTTTACAATGGTGCTAGATTTATTTATTTTAAATTGGCAAGCAATCACAACTGCAGACCTAAATATCTCTCTCTCTTTATATATATGTGTGTGTGTGTGTGTGTGTGTGTGTGTATATATATATATATATATATATATATATATCATGCTATTATTTGAAGCTTATGGTATTACACTAAATACAATGAAAAATATGCAAGAACTACTAGAGATCACATTCTGCCTTGATACACAATTTACTGGAGAGACAAATTGCTCAGAGATAATTAGCATCACACAGCACTTTAAGTGGGTACTCACAGCACTTACCGAGCTCAGCACAATAGCAACAAAAGATGGCTATGAAATTGTTACAGTAGTACAGTATATGCTACAGTTAGTTTTATGCAATTATTACTGCATCTTTACATTTGTTTACATTCTTCTGGACTGAAGGATGCCATGTATGATTTCTGTATAAATGTTTTATAATTTTAACTTTTTAAAATCTGTGTATATTTTGTGGTAGTAAATGATAAAATAGACTAGTATCTACATATGTTTTATGTGTTCATAACATACCTTTTTCTTAATTTTTTTGATACTTCCAGGCTACACGGTTTGTCTGCAAGTTTTTTCCAATTGTTTCAAATTCCAGTATATTTATTGAAAAAATACACATATAATTGGACCTATGTAGTTCAAAACCCATGTTGTTAAAGGGTCAACTATGTTTTATATTTGAAATATGAAAGGAAAAACATTGCTACAAAATATTTTGCCTTTTTGTAAGTAGTCTTTCTGCTGCACTACTAATTGAAGAGTTGACTTTTTAAAAATATTTGCTGTTTAACTACATAAAATACAGTATATTATTAAATATTCTGTATTTGTATTAATTCAGCAAATTTTGTTGAATTCCTACTGTTTGCAAAGCATTGTGCTAAGTGTCAAAGATAAATACATGACAGGATGTGATGATAATGATCCCTGTCCTCAAGAAATTTGTAATCTTTATGTTACTGGAAACTAAAATGGAAAAATTACAAAACAATGTGGTAAGTGTCACAATGATGTGACATAGAGGAAGAAGTACCACATTCTGCCTAGGTTTTCCTTGACAAAATTTAATCTTTAGATAATCTGATTTTTCTTGACTACATATATCAGCAGCGGATTAAAGTATGGTGAAATTATTCCTGCTTATAATGGTTCTACTTAAACTTGATCTAAATCAGTTTAGTCATGCTTTATTTTACTGCCCAGGTTAAGGGCTAATTGGGAAGAAATGTGTCTTTTTAAAAACCCTGAAAAATAAAACCACTCAAGTCAGGTTTTGACTAATTTTTTTTTAACTTATAAAACATTACCATGAATTGGTTTCTGTTCCAGTGTCTGGATAGTGTGAGTTTAAATTTTTTTTATGTAAATGGGACACATTTTTAATCATTACCTTCTAAATTTCTTTTAATCCTTTAGGAGCAACCAGAATTATGATAGTTGGAATTTGAGTTGCCTATTTTTTTTTTTAAGGTTTCCTTTGGATCCTAAAAGAAGAAAAGAATGGGTTCGCCTGGTTAGGCGCAAAAATTTTGTGCCAGGAAAACACACTTTTCTTTGTTCAAAGCACTTTGAAGCCTCCTGTTTTGACCTAACAGGACAAACTCGACGACTTAAAATGGATGCTGTTCCAACCATTTTTGATTTTTGTACCCATATAAAGTCTATGGTAGGTAATGTTACTCTCCTTTTTAAAAAACCATTTTTAGAACCCATTCCTTTTGTTTATGCAGTTATTAACTGAAATTCATTTATAGTGATATGCCTCAAGAAAGTTGCAGACCTTCCTCTTGTACAGTAAAGGTGCAGGCTGGAATCAGAGTTCGGGTCTCCTGACTCCAATATTCTTTCCCCAATCCAAATTGTTTTACTATATTGGAATTTTACATTATTACTAATTATTATTAATAATTAGACCATTGGTAAAACTGAAAAATCATATAAGCAATGAAACATCCAGCATCACTCTGCTCTGATTTAAAAATGACATACAAATAGCATGTGCAAATTACTTTAAGAGCACCACAGCTAGAGTTACACCAAAGAATGTAAGTTCAGAGAGAGGCAGGCATAACAGAAAACTTCAGAGAGCTTGGGCATTTAGGGTGGGCTTTTGAAGCCTGGGGAGTTTAGAATAGAGGAACGCGATCTTGGCCTTGCACAGAACAATTACAGTTGCATAATGAGAACAAAAACCAATGGGTTGAGGGATGAGTAGGAAATAAATGTTAGAAAGTGATATTTAAAAGGAAGGAATGAAGAAAAAGTAAAGTAAAATAAAAAAGGAAAGATTTAAGGTGCAAGATGAATGAATTAAAACAATGTTTTATCTAGTCAGGGAAGATCTGACCAGAGAGGAAAACCTAGCTGGGAAAGACAGGGTCCCCAAAGGTCAGAATGGGTAAGATGAATACAAATAGTTTAGCTTTGAAAAGGAGGACAAACATGTTTTCCTCTGAGAGAAGAAAAACTACTGTTTCTCTTGTTTGTAACAGTTAAACTTTTAAATGTTATTAGTTATTATTTGAATGGGAGAGGAGGTTGTGGTAAGCTAATTACCACTGATGTTGGAAAAGCTCCAGGAGGGCAGGAACTTTTGTCTTTTTCCCTTGTGAATCTTCAGCACCTCAAACAGTGCCTGGGATATAGTATATACTCAGATACTTACTGAATTTGAAATATACCTTATTTTTGATATTTTGATCATTTATTTATTTAATAAATACAACTAACTTTTCATCATGCGAGAATCTAAGCTTAGTGCTGGAGATATAAAGATCAAAAAAGAGTTCCTGTCAATTCCCTAGGCAGAGGGACTAACTGTAGGTTTCATGAGGATATTTGTCTTATTTGTTCAGTGTAGTATCCCCAGGAATTCATAGTATGTGTTTCGATAAATGTTTAATGAATGAAAAACACAGACTTATGAGGATATGATATAATCTGGAAACTCTCAGTGGCTTAGTATTGCTGGAGTATAAATCAAGATGGTAAATTGCACAATGTGGTGAGATCCTAAATTATATAGTATGCCATGTAAAAATTTTTTTTTTCCTTTAGATAATGGATAGGCAAAGAATAATTTGGCCAGAATAGAAATGTCAAATATTCTAGAAAAATTATCCTCATGGCAGAATGTGGATTAATGAGGATCAAAATGCAGTGGAGAGATCAGTAATGAATAATATAGTCAGAACAGATGTGATATGAGCCCAATATACATAGTGACATTAAGAATGACAGTGTTCAGTCTTATTGTGTAACAGAGAAAGAAAAAAAAAGAATGACAGAGAGGAGAGGATTCATGATAGGAATATTTAGGAGGTAGAATTAATAGGACTTGATGACCATTTGAATGAAAGAGAGAAAAGAAAAAAAAATCTCCTGATTTGGGCAAATGTTCCTAGCCAGATTTTAAATCCTTGAAGATGTAACCATGAAGAATTAATAGGTAAATCTATTTAGAAGCTTGATACTTAAGAATATATTTCTACACATCCTTCAGTTTTCAATAAGTAGGACCCTGGGTCTAAAATATTCATCAAATTGAGAAAATGGTGTTTAATTAAAAGGGGATCAAATTAATTTCATAAATAATAAAATATCTACATATATTCTGAATTGACCTTGGTAAGTAAATTGCAAAGGATCTTTAAAGTCTCTATGGAATCATAGTCAATAATTTGGAAGAAACCTTGGAAGTCTATTGTCTATTTCCAAATCAGTGTTTGAATCTCTCTGGATATAGGACAAAAAGAAATAGGTGACTACAGTCAATTCGACCAGTTAAAAAACTTAATCTTGGATTACATGAGATGGCTGCTGCCATTTCCTATTAAAGTTTTAAAATTGACTTTTTAAAAAGCAGTTTAAATACTTTGTTATCCAGAACTGGACAGTATTTGCTTATTTGTGATGTTTCATAATTTATGTTCAACCCTCTAATTTTATTCGGCTCAGAAACTCAAGTCAAGGAATCTTTTGAAGAAAAACAACAGTTGTTCTCCAGCTGGACCATCTAATTTAAAATCAAACATTAGTAGTCAGCAAGTACTACTTGAACACAGTTATGCCTTTAGGAATCCTATGGAGGCAAAAAAGAGGATAATTAAACTGGAAAAAGAAATAGCGAGCTTAAGAAGAAAAATGAAAACCTGCCTACAAAAGGAACGCAGAGCTACTCGAAGATGGATCAAAGCCACGTGTTTGGTAAAGAATTTAGAAGCAAATAATGTATTACCTAAAGGTACATCAGAACACATTTTACCAACTGCCTTAAGAAGTCTTCCTTTGGAAGATTTTAAGCTCCTTGAACAAGATCAGCAAGATAAAACACTGCCAAGTATAAATCTAAAACAGACCAAGAGTACTTTCATTTAAGTTTAGCTTGCACAGAGCTTGATAGCTATCCTTCATTCTCTTCAGAGGTAAATTATGGTACTTATGCCAAAATACATTATTTAATAAAGTTTTACTTGAAGTAACATCACTATGTAATTTGTGAAGACTTGACAAAAGAACAAAAAACTTTTTATGAAAATTTTATTTGAAAATGAATGGAAGTGCCTTACATTAGAATTATGTACTTAAAAATTTTCCTAGGAAAGTGTTTGTTTGAAAGGTGTTTTTTGTTTTTGTCTTTTTAAACTACTGTTAAAGAACAGCTTATGATAAGTAATATGTTTAACTTATATTAGAAAAGAATTTTTTCCTGTACCAAAGTTGGCATATTGCATTCTAAATAAGATGCGAAATAGGAGTTAACCAACATTTAACATGACCTTAAAACTGCTGGGGTTTGTATTAATTAAATTATAATAGGCACTGTGATTTGAAAAATTTATAGAAAAGAAAAGGTACTGGCTTGCGCATGCAATCCCAGCACTTTGGGAGGTCAAGGCAGGAGGATCACGAGGTCAAGAGATCGAGACTATTCTGGCCAACATGGTGAAACCCCGTCTCTACTAAAAATACAAAAAATTAGCTGGGTGTGGTGGCGCGCACCTGTAGTCCCAGCTACTCAGGAGGATGAGGCAGGAGAATTGCTTGAACCCGGGAGACGGAGGTTGCAGTGAGCCGAGGTCGCGCCACTGCACTCCAGCCTGGCGCCTGGTGACGGAGTCAGACTCTTAAAGAAAAGAAAAGGTACAGGGCAAGTTTTTAAATTTAAACTTTCTGTATTTTTTTTAACCAGTAAAAGTGAGATTATGATGGCCTCTCTCATAAGAATATTCTATTTTAAAATAGGTTGTAAAATATTTTGAAAATATTTGAATGTGAGGTACCATTGAGTCATCCAAACTAGGTAAAGCCTCAAGTACTTCAAATTAGTAAAATCTAGTAGGTGATTATATTCACCTAAGAAAACGTAAAATAATTTAGAGTTCAGGACCTAGCTTTTATCTTAAACAAATAGATAAATGTATACTACTCTTTTTCTCATAATAAAAATCTTACATTTCCATTCAAAATTGGTGCTCCCATATTTGTTGATAACCAAAACTCCTAAGCTTTTTTTTTTCTTTTTAACTACTTTCCAAATACGTACTATACCTCAAAAATAGCAAGCGTATCAATATTGTGGGCTTTTTCTTTCCTCTTCATAAACCCACAGTAAAATTTAATCACGGGAAACTACTTATATCTTCACAATTTGTATTAATAACCTAAAATGTTATCACTTTATCTTAGACATCAGCTTGCTTTTTATCTCCTTTATTAGTGAGTGAAATAGAGCAACCAGCATGCCTATGTTCCCAGCTATTTGGGAAGCTAAGGTGGGAAGATCACTTGAGCCTAGGAGGTTGAGGCTGTAGTGAGCTGTGATTGCACCACTGTACTCCAGCCTGGGCGATGGAGTAAGACTCCTGTTTCTAAAACAACAACAACAACAACAAAAAACAAATAGAGCAACCATAGTGCATAAGGGAAATGTTCCCTATGGAAATATATGTATGTCTGTGATAGTGGTATGCAAATGCTAATTATTTTACAAAATAAAAGTACCAGAACTATTCTTATTATTGCCACTCGAACAACTAAAGGGTTTGCTTTATTTTACTAATGTTTAAAAGGAACCCTTTGCTTCAAACAGCTTTGTTGAAATCATGTAAAAATTTGTTAATACATAATCAAGTTATTTAACTCAACTTACTTAATTCAAGCCTGTGATACTAACATATGAAGGTAGCATATACCAAGTCATAAATTGTTGTAAATCTTCCCTGTAAAGTAAGAGCTACTTTATGATTTTTTTTTAAAACTTTTTTTGCCAGCCATTAACAATTGCATTTGCTTGGATCGTAGCAACAATTCTTTTACAGTATTAGCACTCTTTACTACGGAATGCCTCCCAACGAAATGCAAAGGTAGGTAAAAGTCTCTTATAATTCCCAGAGGTATTTAAAACAGGTATTTATGAAAATCTTTTTGTGGATGTTATAAATCTTGCTAGTTATTTTATCTTAGGTATTTGATGTAGTTCCTTGGAATTGTTATTATATATTTATTTTTTTCTAGTATAGTTTCAAATAACTTTTCACCAGCATATTATTTACTGACCATATCTACTTTATAACTCAGAATAAGTTGGACAAACAATCTTCTGAATAAAAACTATTTTTTCCAAATATAACCACTCTCATGTGGTTCACCCTTCACCCCTGCTACAGAACACTTATTTATGTAGCCCAGTACCCATCTGCAATAATATCTTGATATTTTGACAAATTTTTTAAATCATAAAAATAAAATATTGTAAAATACAACAACCTTTTGACAAGGTTACTTCATCTTCATTCATTATTATGTGACAGTATTAAATAAACTACTACTCAGTAATTGTAAACTATTCTGTGTTTTATCTGTCATTTTCATGTTACTGTCCTGATAACTTGCTCCAAACTCTTCCCATCAAATTGTTTTATTACCATACATTTGTCTACCTTAAAACTAGCTTCATTCACAGAGAATAACCTAAAAGGAGTCGATTAAAAATCCTGTTTTCAGTTTGATAGATTTTTTTTTATCACTCTGACCGTAAAACTAACTGAAATTATAATAGCTTTTTTCCTCTGCTAGTCACAACACAGATCTTCTGTTCATTTGTTCTCTGTCTACGGGGCACCAACCTCTACAAAGAACCAGCCAATGGCTAGGTACTTGATATAAAAAGGAATATGACATAATTTTCTGCCCTCAAGTTGCTCTGTCTCCTGAGAGAAACAAGTAATATTTATTATATAATATGTTAAATGCCATAAAAGAAATAAAGTCCTTTGATAAATGCTGTTGAATTGGAATTCAATAAAAACTGTAAACTGTAGACCTTTTTATAATCAAATGCTTTTGTTCTGAAACAAAACAGATTCCTCCTTATATTGACTTAGCAAAGGAGGTACAAGGACATTAGCATTTGACCTGAAGTATGGTTTTTTATTGAATGAGCTGTAAGACATTTTTACTGTTTAAAATGAACACTGAACAAATTTGTTACTAATGGTATCTTTGTTAAAAGTAAAACATAGCTCTAAATAAAATACTATATCAAAACCCAGTACTGGAGTTCATTTGAAGTTTGATATTTTGTGTAAAATAACAAACCTATTAACACAGACTTTTTAAATAACTCAGAATCTTATAAAGCACTTCAGTACTTATTTGTTCTTTTTTTCCTTACAAACATTCTGTGTGGTAGGTGGTATTATCTCTGATTTACACATGAAGACATCATTGTTAATGTAATTTATTTATTCATTCTGGCATTTACTATGTGCCAACTTGCACAAGGAATAGAAATGTCTAGATAATAAATGTGTTCTAGACAGTTCTAGATTGAACATAGGTCTCCTGCCAACAAATTCTGTCTGCTGTTCACATTACTCTTTATTTAACATATGAACCAGGTTACTAAAATAGGGCAAATCATGTGTCTTAAAACATGAAAATAGTAACGTCTTTGAGGTCACTTGACCTTTTCTAGGTAGGCTTTTTAATGTTGTGTTTTATCTCATTTCTCAATGTTAGAATACGGGTAGATTTAATTTTGCTATATAGGAAATGGTTCATCTTTGTACCAAAATATTGGATTCTTCTGATATTTAGACTGTTGGAAACTTTCTAAAATTAGGATTTTGTAGTGTATACTAAACAATTGCAAATTGCATATTCACAAAAATGTATTCTGAGTATGGTGATATTGAACATTTTTTCCCCAAGGAAATTACTGTCATGCCTGTTATTTCTAAAAAATGTACATAAATATTTCTGTGAAAGTTCTTTTAAATTGACCCCCTACAAGACTTCTGTGAAGTCCTTCTCCCTAAATTGAAGCAAACTGTAAACCAAATAAAGATCATGTAAAGCCTTGAAGAGGAATTGTTTTCATTTTTGTTGCTCAAGTTATATCTAAATGTACATTATAGTTTATATGCACTGTTTTAGATACTGGTTAGGCAATCTAGACAAGATATATGAAGGGCTGTAAAAATGGTAAGAGTTTATCTCTATTCTGACCATAATTTGAGGCTCAGACAAAAATTTATTTGCAGGCTAGGTACAGGGTTCATGCCTGTAATCCCAGCATGTTATGGGGCTAAGGTGGGAGGATCACTTAAGGCAAGGAGTTCAAGATCAGCTTGGGCAACATAGCGAGACACCATCTCTACAAAAATAATAAAATAAAAATTAGCCGAGCACAGAGGCGTGTGACTGTAGTCCTCTAGCTACTTAGGAGGCTGAGGCAGGAGGATTGCTTGAACCCAGGAGTTCAAGACTGTAGTGAACTATGATTGTACCACTGCACTCCAGCCTGGGCAACAGAGTGCAACCCTGTCTCAAAAAAATAAAAAAATGCAGACAATTGTCAAGGCTCTATTTTACTAACAAAAGGGAAAGAAGATTATGATACTTTATTTTTTCTGATTAAAATATTGTTCAAATACTGTAATTCAAAAAATACTATCTTACTAAGAGAAACTGATCAAACTAGGATGTGCCATACATGGTGTCTGTCCTCAAGGCTACTGGAAAATAATATTCCATTTGTTTATTCCTGCCCTCACTTCTCCCTTACTCTTTCCCTAAGGCCCTTTTAGAATGAGCTCAATCTAATACCACAAATCCATCTTCAAATTGCTCCCTAGTTTTTAAAATCTGTGCTACAAACATTTAAAAAAACAAAATATTTGGGTTTATCGTCAAGAAGGCACATATTGTTTGGGTGCAGTGGCTCACACCTGTAATCCCAACACTTTGGGAAGCCGAAGCAGCAGGATCACTTATAGCCAGGAGTTTGGGACCAGCCTGGACAACACAGTGAGACTTCACCTCTATTTTTATATTTAAAAAATTTTAATGAGGTATATGCCTATTTCTCAGATGAATTTTCCGTTTTTTTATTTAGCAAACACTCCAAAATGTGTTATTTTTAACCTCTTCTCCATTTTCTTAGACTTCCAGTTTTCATGTTCTTCTTAACCACCAAACAAACCTTTACAAATTGCCCTTCCTTTAGCTTAGTCACTGAGCAAACTGTCATCTTTCAGTTCTTACCTTGGATGCTCCCCTCTCTTACGTGACACCATGCCTAAACATACCAAAGTGACATAAGTGCTTTTCTCTTTGAGTCCTGTTTATATATAACTTGGATAAAGTCATCATCTTATTATAATGTAATTGTCTACATGTCCATTTTCATCTGCTATACTCCTTCAAGGCAGAGACTGTGGTGTATGTGTCTTAGCACTCAAACCACTCAAATACTAGCACATTTCAGAAAATCTAAACCAATCCCTTTGGATAAGATTCAAAAGGGTTGTAAATAAAATGTGATAATTTCCTAGCACACAGTAAGTGCTTTTTGCCATAAGAATAATTTTTGTGACTGGTATTGAATATAAATGTCTACCCTAGAAATAAACTTTATATCAAAGAGCACTTAAATAGGTATTTATATTGTGAAATTTAAAGATCAGTGGAACAATGAACTTTCAGTCTGTTCTACGATTGCCATAGTAAGTCTCGAACTGCATGTTTTCTACAGGAAAGAAATCTGGTGAAGACAACTGTCAGGACCATTTTTAAAAATGTGCTTGTTTCTTAACTTCTTAGAGCCATTAATAATATACTCTATCCTATGTGGAGACAACATTTCTCACCCTTAAATTTGATCAGAGGTATCTTTGAGTGGTAGGGATGCCTACTAATAACAAAGAATAACTACTAAGTTAAAAAATATAGTTTAGGAAATGCCTAACAAGAAATTTCCCATTGCCAGAAATGGCTTTTAAAGTAAATAGAAAAATAAAGACTTTGTTGAAGTTTTTAAGATTGATAGTCTATAAAAATTATAACAGTAAAATCATGATTTTTTAAAAGTATACAATAGTCCCCCCCACTTATCCTTGGGGATACACTCCAAGACCCTCAGTGGATGCTTGAAACCATGGATAATAGCAAACCCTATATATACTTATGTTTTTTCTGATACCTATATACCTATGATAAAGCTTAATTTATAAATTTAGCACAGTAAGAAATTAGCAGGGAAACCTAATAAAATAGAACGATTATAACAATATATTGCAATAAAAGTAAAGTAAGGGCACTGTGATACTGCAATAGTCCATCTGGTAACTGAGAAAGCTCCTAAGTGACTAACGAAAGAGTAGTGTCTATTGTATGGATATGCTGGATAAATAGGGGATTCATGTCCCAGGTGGGATGGAGCTGGATGGCATGAGATTTCATCATGCTAATTTGAATGGCATGCAATTTAAAACTTATGAATATTTCTGGAATTTTCTTTTTAATATTTTCAAATTGTTACCAGTGGAAGGTGTCCAGGTTCTTGGCGTTTTGAGCAAAGAATTGGACAAAACATGCACAGCAAGGAAAGAATGAGGCAACAAAAGCAGAAATTTACTGAAAACAAAAGCAGGTTCCACAGGGTGGGAGGCGCAGGAGCACAGACACTCAAGACCCTTCTTACAGAATTTTCTGGGGTTTAAATACCCTCTATAGGTTTCCCATTGGTTACTTAGTGTACACTCTATGTAAATGAAGTAGTAGCCCACAGTCAGTCTGATTGGTTGTGGAAAGCAACTAATTAGAGGCTGAAGTGAAGTTACAAAGTTACACTCCTATGCAAACTTCAATTTTCTGTATGCCATGCAGAAGAAAAGAGGGGTTTGCAAAGGGAGTAGCTTCTGGTCCTTTTGTTACTTAGGTGTGAAAAGTTTGGGATTTTCTTTCAGATTTAGCTATAGGAAGTCAGCATGAATAAGCCTTAGGTTCCCTGCCTCCAGACCCTATTCTCCTGTCTCAAGATCACATTGAACCCTAGGTAACTGAAACTGCCTACTGCATATGAGGAAGAACTACTGTATTTTAATTACATTAACTCCTCTAAATTATTTTGGTCTTAAGGTAGAATAACTTTTATGGAGAACAACATCAATAACTGGTCAGTGAAAAAAAAAAGAAGGGAAAATATTCATTTGAAGGGTCAGTTCACTGACACTACTATTTAATATGCATTTTTAGCCAGATCTAATAGTCACAAGAAAATAATCCCTAACATCCAGGAACTGACCTGACCCAGCTATACCCCAGTGTTGGGAGATAGCTTGACATTCATAGCTAGGCTATGATTGTCCTATAGAACACCAACTAATCAGAGAAGGTCACTCTGTGACTGTGATGAAGTAAGGCCAAAAAAAAAAAAAAAAAAGACCAGTTTATAATTTTGTCTAAGCAGAGACAAAAACAATGCCACTGTGCAAACCACAAAAACATTAGCTTTTATTATTAATAATTGTACTCAACAGTCTAGTAACATTGATATTGGCCAGGAAGCTTGGTAAGATAATCCAATCATTTACCTATGCAGAACAGACTGAAACAAAAACAAAGCAGGCACATAATAAATTTCAGCATAAAGACCATATATGGATGTGATCTAGTACAAGAAGGCCACTACTATTTAGTCCTACTTCACAGATTTGGTTCTTAGTTAACTACTTAATTAGATGGCATGTATTTTGAAATTTAATGTGAGTTTTTTTTTTTAAGTACTCTTGGGAGTTAAACACAATTGTATACTGTGTCTGAAATGGACCTGGCTCCTCTTCTTACACTGTCAGCAATTAACTGAAAAAAATTGATAAATATTATGTAATTATCAGTTACTGTTAAGCCAGGCAAACAAGTTAATTTCAAATGAAACATGAAATCAGGCCGGCATGGGTGGCTCATGCCTGTAATCCCAGCACTTTGGGAGGCCGAGGCAGGTGGATCCCCTAAGGTCAGGACCAGCCTGGCCAACATGGCAAAACCCCGTCTCTCATAAAAATACAAAAATTAGCGGTCATGGTGGTGCGCCCCTGTAATCCCAGCTACTCTGGAGGCTAAGAACGGAGAATCGCTTAGAGGAGGCAGAGGCTACAGTGAGCAGAGATCGTGCCACTGCACTCCAGCCTGGGCAACAGATGGAGACGCTGACTCAAAAAAAAAAAAGGAAATCAGCCACGACTCAGATTTTTAATGCTAACAAGACGTTTTGCTTTCTAAATGCACATACTTTAAATACAAGGGTGTGAGCATTGATATTTTCACAATGTAAGTGGTGTTACGAAAATAATTACGAGAGCTTAATGGTAGAAAACTACGTTTAACTTGACATCGCTAGCAGCCAGCAGTCTAGCACATTATAGGTACTAAACGATGTTTTAAATAATTTCCCAAATCACAAAATTCCCTTCCAACAACATAATATACTCACCTCCCTGCAAAAAAAAAAAAAAAAAAGGAAAAAATCCATAATACAGTCATAAACTCTGCATAGATCGAAAAAGCATTCAATTATTATGCTTGAAATAGACTTACTGGGTCTAAATTCACTTGTTTCAATTTTGTATTACTACCCTGGTGGCGATTTCACTTTTCATCATTAAGGACGTCCCCAAACTCAAGGACGTAAGCTTCCAATATTCGGATAAGCAGCGCAGACGCAGCCGGCCGGGATGCCAGCAGTGCCTGCCTACGTGAGCAGGGCTATGTTCCCCGCAGCAGCTACAGCGCATGCCCGAAGCGGGCGAGGCGGAGGCGCGGGGAGGCACCGGCTTAGCTCCAGGGGTCTCGGCCAAGGTCGGCTGTACCTGGACCCTGGGGCGGCTTGGGCAGCTGTTGGACGTGACTGCGTTCAGCTGCGTCGGGCTCGCTTCACAGACTTGCCCAAGTTCGGGTGTCTTAGCTGCCCCTTTGCCACCGCAGGCCTACCCCGCCCGCGTATGAGAAGTCTGTGACGGGTGGGGGGCGGAGCTAGCCAGCGCCGGGACCGCTGATTGGCTGTGTCGGCTTCCTTTTCCCCCTTCCTGGTGTCCCCCTTTAGGCGCGGAGCAGCAGGCAGCCAGCCAGCCGGGAGCCGGCCGTCACAGTCGGCTGGGTTGCGCTTTGCTTTTGCAGTGAGGCATTGACCTGCCCATATGACTTGGCGCTCTCCACCAGCAGGAATTTCCAGAAGGAGTTTGAATTTTTGTGATTTTTTTGAATATTTTGTTGGTGGAATATGTTGGCATTTATGTTTGCTTCCAAATCAGTGTCTTGCTCACAGCGTAGATGACTTTCTCTCCGAAACGCTAAGTATTCTCTCCCGCAGGAGCGCAAATCCTTGTTTTTCATGACAGATCTCGACGACAATATATGCAAAAGATATATAAAGATGATAACTAATATAGTTGTATTGAGCCTGATCATTTGCATTTCCTTAGCTTTCTGGATTATGTCAATGACTGCAAGCACCTACTATGGTAAGTATGAATCTTCTGAATTATTTCTCTGTAATCTAGTCAGTGGAATTAAAAACCATGCCATTGTGAAATCCAAAACTCTTATTATCTGATGGTTATGAATGATTGTGTTTACTTAACTTACATAGCCTGAATTTAACTTACTAACGTGATAATATAAATCGTGTCTTTAATAAATGCTTGTTGTGATAATTCGAGTTATACCTATTAATTTTTTTAATTGTTACTTTTTATAAGATGGGGTCTCTCTGTGTTACCAGGCTGGTCTCAAACCCTTAGGCTCAAGTGATCCTCCCACTTGGTTCTTCCAAAGTGCTAGGAATACAAGCCACCAGATCGGGCCTAGTTATGCCTCTTTCAAAATGTCTTTATATATTGTGTAACTATTCCATCTGCCTTGGTGAAATATCAGTGAGGTGAACATAGCTTTGTAAAGCAATTACAGTTATGCTTTTAATTTTGAAAAAGAATATTAGTAATGGGCCGGGCCTGGTAGTTCACACCTATAATCCCGACACTTTGGGAGGCCGAGGCGGGCAGATTACCTGAGGTTAGGAGTTCCAGACCATCCTGGCCAACATAGTGAAACCCTGTCTGTACTAAAAATACAAAACTAGCTGGGTGTGGTGGCGCATGCCTGTAATCCGAGCTACTTGGGAGGCTGAGGCAGGAGACTCACTTGAACCCTGGAGGCAGAGGTTGCAGTGAGCCAAGATCATGCCACTGCACTCCCACCTGGGCAACAGAGCAAGACTCCTTTCCAAAAAAGAAGAGAGAGAGTATTAGTAATGGTTTCACATGTTCTGTAAAAATAATGAGAATTAAAGACGGTACAATATTTACATTTGGAGAGCTGAAAGACTTATCTGCCATTTCGTTGCTTTAAAGGAATAGACTCCTTTTGAAGCCTAAAGCTACATTGCTTAAATATAAAGTACTCTGAACTCAGATCTTTAAGCTTTTGAGGTGCTTTAGAGCATAAGCCTCTGTGTACACAAACTTCCTTCTCCTATAAAAACAAAATACTGGTCAGTTCACAAAAAGGAAAAACTGAAAAGGAGAATGAGAAAGTGAACTCTCTTAAATGGTTATATCATAAGGGATTGCCATTTCAGACTGTAGTCTTTTTGCAAACAGACACATGAATAATTGGAAAGGGTTTTCCCGGGTACAGAAGCTCTCAGGGTTGTTCATAAAAATTCACAGTGGGAGATCCGAGTTTTAGGGGAGAGGTATACGAGAAGATTCTTGTTAGTGCCACTATTTACTATGACTTGAACTAAATAGAATAAATCAGGATTTGTAAACTGAAGTATCCCTCTGGGGGGCCAGTCACCTAATACAAATGAATGAAACTGCAAGTTTTTGTGTATTAGACATGTGGTAATAGTTTTCACTTCCAGAAATAGGATATTTCTCATCTTTTGTTGAATACTTGGCCCTCCTTGTCTTTTAGTTTTCCTTTTTTTCCTCCTTTTTTTTTTTTGAGACAGAGTTTTGCTCTTGTTGTCCAGGCTGGAGTGCAGTGGTGAGATCTTGGCTCATTTGCAACCTCTGCCTTCCAGTTTCAAGCGATTCTCTTGCCTCAGCCTCCCGAGTAGCTGGGATTGCAGGCACCTGCCACCATGCCTAGCTAATTTTTGTATTTTTAGTAGACATGGGGTTTCACCATGTTGGCCAGGTTGGTCTCAAACTCCTGACCCGTGAGCCACCAAGCCCTGCCTATTTTCCCATTTTTGATAGAAACACACGCAGTAGTTCACAGTTTTCTTTACCATAAGGAAATCACTTAGCCTGGGCGTTTATGCGTCTATCAGGAGTGATGGGAACTTTAAACAGGAAAGCCATGGCCTGATTAAAGGAAGGGACCTTTCTTTACCTTTAGTCAATTCTGCCATGTGGGGCAGAACTTGTCAATTTTAGAAACCAAGAATCTGGATTTTTATATGGTATCTCCTACTCTTTAAATATTGACTCACTCTGCTAGCCAATTGTCTGTGAGCTGGATGCAGCCTTTGGAATAATCAATTTCTAACCATTGAATAAGGCGTGCTCTGACAGGCAGAGAGAGGAATAAGATCCTGTTAAAAAAAGAGTTTGTTCTGGTGGTCCTTGAAATTTAATATGTGCACCCTTTAAAAAACAGAACCAGAGATTCATTTCAAATATCTAGATATCCATTATTATCATAAATAGCAGTAAAAGATTTTTTAAACTTGTACATAACTTATTTGGCCATTCCCCAATAAGACTGCTTCTCTGAAAATATGCATGCATGTCTTACCATAAATACAGTTATGCTCCACATAACGATGTTTTGATCAATGGTGGACCACACATACAACATTTTCCCATAAGATTATAATACCATATATTTACTGTACTTTTTCTATGTTTAGATACACAAATACCATTCTGTTATAATTGCCTGCAGTATTCAGTACAGTAACATGCTATACAGGTTTGTAGCCTAGGAGCAATAAGCTATAGAATATAGCTTAAGTGTATAGTAGGCCCTACCATCTAGGTTTGTGTAAGTACAGTCTGTGATGTTCGCATAACTGTGAAATCACCTAAGGATGCATTTCTCAAAACATATCCCTGTCTTTAAGTGATGCATGACTGTATTTGTCTTTGGTGACTTCATCTCAGTGTTTGTACTTATGACAAACAAATTTTAATCCAAAAGCAGTTACAGAAGTTAACTGCCAAAACACAATTTGTGCTCCACCTTTATAATTTTTCAGGTAACTTACGGCCTATATCTCCATGGCGTTGGCTGTTTTCTATTGTTGTTCCTGTTCTGATCGTCTCTAATGGCCTCAAAAAGAAAAGTCTAGATCACAGTGGGGCTCTAGGAGGTATGTTTTTATTTTGAATGTTTACAGTTAACTAATAAGTGCTTGCTTATATAATTTAAATTTATGTTTTCTAAATTCTAAATATATGAGACTGACTAAAAATCATAGTGTTATATATTTTAGACAATGATAAAGTTATATCTTGCTCAGCATTCCTATTATCAAAATTTCAGAAACTAATGTACACTTGCAGTGTAACATACAAATTAAACTTTGTAATTGATACAAAGTAGATTAATGGGGATAGATGAACCTTGACTATTCTGCTCCTTTAGTTTGATTAATTTAGCAGAAACCCTGGAGCACTCCTCCTAGATGTAAAATAAAGCATTTCGAGAGAATAACTCTTGGAAATTGCTGTTAGTAATCTCAAACAGAGCAGTCCAAACTTAGTGTTCTAGATTAATTTTCCAAAACTAAGCTGGGAACAGGCCATGTATTCGTTCTTTTAGTAATTTTTTTTTTTTTTTTTTTTGAGACAGTCTTGCTCTATTGTCCAGGCTGGTGTGCGGTGGCACGATCAGCTCACTGCAACCTCCTCCTCCTGGATTCAGGCGATTCTGGTGCCTCAGCCTCAGAGTAGCTGAGACGATAGGCCTGTGCCACCATGCTCAGCTAATTTTTTCTGGTATCTTTATTAGAGATGGGGTTTCACCATATTGGTCAGGCTGGTCTCAAACTCCTGGCCTCAAGTGATCACCCGCCTGGGCCTCCCAAGATGCTGGGATTACAGGTGTGAGCTACCATGTCTGACCCATCTTTTAGCAAACTTTTATTGAACACTTACTACTATGTACCACTGTTCTAGAAACTTGGGATAGATCAGTAAACAAAAAGGACATGGTGTCATTTCTTATGGCACTTATATTCTTTAGGGCAGACAGATAGTAAATAAAATAGATATAACTTTTCAGGTATTCATACAATTTATGACAAAAATATTAAAAGATAATTAAGTGTTAAGTAAATACGTTGGAAGATGTGGTGCATTCTTTTGTAGATGGTGTCAGGTGCTTTTCTCTAAAGAGGTCATTTTACATTGGTATCTAAAGAAACTAGCGATGAGATTTGACAGAATCATGTTCCAGGCTGACAGAATAACAGGTGCTAAAGTCCAGATATCTATAATCCTGGCTTACTTGAGAATAAGAAGAGTAAGGCTCATTTGACTAGAAAATAATAGGAAAAGAAGCGAGAGATAAAATTGAATAAATATGCTCTAGCAATGTGCTTTCATGGTCCTGTGGTTCTGTCAGTTTCGCAAAGGTCAAAACTTTTTTACTCCTTTTCTTAAAGAGGGAACCCCAAATTATATAAGCCTCGGGCTCCACAAAGCCTGGATCTATCCCTTATTTCATTTTTAGGGCATAGAGAGAATTAAATGAGATAATTTAAAGTTCTTACCTCATTGGCTGGATGCATAGCCAACATTTATTTAGTGCTTATTATTATTAGGCAGAGTTCTTCAAAATCATGCCAATTCTATTCATAATTAAGAAATATTGTTTAAGTTCTATTGTGAGATTTCTTTTCCTTTTGTGGGGTAGAGAATTAAAGTTAACTGGGCATATTGATATCTTTATATGAATTTTATTTTACCATATAATCAGTAAGTATTAGGAATGGTTATGTTTTACCTATTTAACAGGTGCTTATGTCACATTTACTATGTAGCAGGCACTGCTGTTATTACTTTGGTAGTATTAATTCATTTATAACATAATTTGAACAATCTCTGCTTGAATATAATAACAAGGAGTTATGTTTGCTAAAAAAACAGTTCTTTCTGGGCTGGTCAGATGGCTCACACCTGTAATCCCAGCACTTTGGGAGGCCAAGGCAGAAGGATCACTTGAGTCCAAGAGTTTGAGACCAGCCTGGGCAATATAAATGAGACTTCACGTGATGGTGCACACCTGAAGTCTCAACTACACAGGAGGCTGATCGTGCCACTGCACTCAGCTTGGGCAACAGAGTGAGACCCTGTCTCAAAAATTTAAAAAAAAAACACTCTCAGATATCCTTGCCTTAGAATTCATTATTCTTATAGAAAGAAAGGTCAAGTCCTTCTTGAAATTCTGTCTTCCTTTGGCTTCTGTGCTGTATATTTTCCTGCTTCTCTGACTTTTATGATCTCTACTGTTGTTTTTTTCCTGCTGCAGTTTCCTCTCCTCCCTTCTAGCCCTTGAGCCTCTACTCCTCCCCTATATTGATTTAGAATTAAAAAATATGTATTTGGAACCAAATACTGCTACCTGTTATCAGTGCAAACTTGGGCAAGCCACGTAACTCCTAGGAGCCTCACTTTCTTAATCTCTTATGGAATATCTCCAATAGTAATACCTTATGGGCTTATTGATGAAGCTCAAACAAGATATTATATGAGGTAACACATCTGTGTAAACTATACAAAAATGTTCATTGTTAGTTATTATGTACTTTCAACCATATTTTTATACATGAATGACTATTAAATTGGCATTGCCACAAACATTTATTTCTTCGTATCTCTGCTCATATTACTCCTCCCCCTCTGACCTCTCTCCTACCTCATTACATATGCTGATTATTGTTATCATCTGCATTAATGGAGAAATACGTATCGAGATTTGAAGGAAGAATAGACAGTTTTGGGCCAAAAACAATGAAAACTGCTGAAAATTAAAACCAACACTTGCAGAGTAAAATTAAATGAAGTATTCCCACTTAGAAAGTTTCTGGTTCTAGGCTTCTTAGTGCTTTATCAAGTATTCTTATTGAATAGGATTCAAATCTAATAAAGTCATTTCTTTGCTGCTAGCCCTAACAAATGAAAATGATCAAATGTAGTAGCAGATGGAAGCAAGTCATTAACTTGCTTTCAGTAGTAACTGATAGTTCTAAAGTCAGGTAGCAAAAATATAATATGTATGTTTCTAAAAATTATCCTGGTGGTATAATATGCCACTTGATCTCCTTGACCATAAAGGACATCTACTAGATTATAAACTCCTTGAGGACAGAGTATTTTATGCTTCTGTGTTCCATGTTTCTTTGAATAGTGCTAGATACATAATAGATGATTAAGAATATATGTTTGATTTTTTAAAACCTTTGCTTTTTTCCTAATTATTTCATTCTATAAAATGTTTATCTTATTTTTTATTCTTTTTTTTTTTTTTTTTTTTTTTTTTTTTAAATTTATGGCCAAGTATAGTTGCTCACACCTGTAATCCCAACACTTAAGGAGGCCAAGACAGACAGATTGCTTGAGCCCAGGAGTTTCAGCCCAGTCTGGGCAACATGTTGAAACCTGTCTCTACTAAAAATTAGCCGGGCATGATGGCAGGTGCTGTAATCCCAGCTACTTGGGAGGCTGAGGCAGGAGAATCACTTCAACCCAGGAGGTGGAGGCTGTAGTGAGCTGAGATTATGCCACTGCACTTGAACGTGGGTGACAGAGTGAGACTCTGCCTCCCCCAAAAAAAATTTTTTTAGAGGCATGGTCTTGCTCTATCACCCAGGCTGTAGTGCAGCGATGCAATCATAGCTTAGTGCAGCCTTGAATTCCTGGGCTCAAGCAATCTGCCTGCCTTAGCCTCCTGGGTAGCTGGGACTACAGGAACACACCATCACATCCAGCTTTTCGTACTGTTTGGAACTTTTTGTTTCCTTAAAGATAAAAAACAAAACAAACAAAAAAAAACCTAATGCTGATTTTAAGTATATCATAGTAGTTGGGAATATTAGCCTAGAGTATGACTGCAAGTCACTGAAACTCTCAGTGTTGTACTTCTCCTGTCTATAAAATGTGAAGGAATAATGGTATCTATAGCAATGAATTATCACGAAGTGTCATCCATGTAAAATGCTTAGCACAATACCTGGCATATAAATATTTTATAAATATTAGTTATTATTACTGATTTCCTTCCACTACTACCATTCACAGTGATATAGTTTGACCGCCGTTGTCCTCAACCAAATCTCATCTTGAATTGTAGATCCCATAATTCCCATGTGTCATGGGAGGGACCTGGTGGAAGGTAATTGAATCATGGGAGCAGGTCTTTCCCGTGCTGTTCTCATGATAGTGAATAAGTCTCACAAGATCTGATGGTTTTATAGGCGGGAGTTCCCCTATACAGGCCCTCTTGCCTGCTGCTAGGTAAGACATGACTTTGCTCCTCATTTGCCTTTAGCCATAATTGTTAGGCCTCACTAGCCCTGTGGAACTGTGCGTCAATTAAACCTCTCTTCTTTATAAATAACCCAGTTTCAGGTTTGTCTTTATTACTAGCCTGACAATGGACTAATACAAAGGAATTTTACTTTGACACATCATGACTTTAGTGTGTCGAGGATTGAGAAGAATTACAGAACTTCCTCAGGATCTGGGTATTTAGAACCTTCATGACAGAAGCATATACCCAGTGTTGAGAGGAATGGGCAGGGGTTCAGTCACACTCAGTCCCTAAGCTGCACACTGAAGTAGAGGCCTCTGGTCTCTTGGAGAGAGAGTGAGCATTGCCAGAATAAGGAGAGAGTCACATGAAGGGGATTTGTGGGAAAGTGTTTGTGGAAGAGCACAGCAAGAGGGGGTGTTGTCAGGAGGGGCCAGTGGTGGTACACTGTGTGGTTTCACAAGGGGGACCTGACCTCTTTTTGGTTACTATAATTCAGGTCTGGTTTCAGTCTTTCTGAAGTAGAAACCTCACTCTGTCATATATGCAGAGTTGATTAGAGCCTGGAAAACTGGTTGAATGTTGCTCATTGTCATAAAGGATTGATATATGACCCAGAATGCCACTTTATTAATCAGGCAGAAGAACACAAACCTCACTGTTCGGGCATGCCCTATGCTTGTTTCCAGGCCACTTGAGAAGTCAGATTATAATTAGAAGGATGCTTTGGTGAGTACAAAGTCTGAGAAAGAGTAATGCGAGTCCACAGTTCAAAGGTTCTTCTCTGGATATGGTTCAAGAAGTCTACCAACCTCTGGTTCTTTGGGCCTTCACTTTATACATTTCAGGCTAGCCAATTAAATTATTATAGAATACGTATGAAACAATAGATTAGTTCTGAGTTTATTAAATTGCTCTGAAATTCCAGTCCTGCCCTTCTCTTTTATGCCTCCTGGGGATTACCCAGGTCAACCTGGCTGGAATTTGGAGTGTAACTCAACTCCCATTGTCAGAAATTTGTAGACAGTGTCATTTTACTCCCCCAATGATATCTGTTAGGTACAGAATTTATCTGTTTTAGGCTCAGAAGGCAAACATAATCCTCGAGTCTTCAAATTATTTGAGAGTACCCTATTGTCATATATATGAACACTTTATCAATGATATTTAGAGATTTGCAGGATGGAGAAGTGGAAAAGATATGAACAGGAGATAACAGTTACTAATCTAAAAATGTAGACATAGGTGGGAGTTGCCAGAAGTTCCAAGCTATCTTTAGACTGCATGAAATAAAGCATTCCTTCAAAGCTTGTTGTCTTGTTCATTTCCTCAATGTGAAGCTGTCATCAACATGAACATTGATCACTTCATGTGGTATTTTAAGGTGGTTGAAGTAAAAAGGATATAGATGCCATTTGTGACATCTCAGTGTAGGCTGTTTAGGGCTCTTCTACTTGGGGTTTGTTTAGAGATGGTGGAACAATTGTTAACAGTGAATATTCATGAAGAGGAGGAGGGGAGACACTTTGACTTTCAGTTTGCATACTTCCATATGTTTTGACTTTCCCCTTCAATACTTGCATACTACTTTTGTAATGTTTTAAAAAGCAATTGAAAAAACTTAAAGGTTGGATAACAATATTATAATATTTATCAGTATTATTGTTGAGCTTTTGCCACTGGAACTGTTACTGTTATTAGTATCAATGACATTAGGTAACACTTTTTAAGGAGCTTTTACCGGATAATATAATAAGCATATTACAAAATGTGTTTATTAATATATTTATGTAATAAGCATATACAAAATATGCCCCTGGATAATAAGCATATTATAAAAATTATCCCTGACTTTTTACAGGAAGCCAGTGAAATAGGAATTATGATTATTCTTATTTCACCAATGCAAAATTGAGACTTAAGGAGGTTAGATAACTTATCCTAATCTTGAAGAGGTAGTTGGAGGAGCCAAAGTTTGAACTCTAGACTGTTCAACTCCAGACCTGAAGCACTTTATTATTATTAATACTTTATGCCAAGTTACCCTATTTCTTGTATTCTCAATTAAAAGGTACCAAAGTTAAATACCAGTAATTGAGCATCTCTAGAAGAGTCAATGAATAACTATCTCATTGATTATGATATCTGAACCTTGAGCTAAGCAATGGAAAGGGTTATTATAGCAAAAGGAGGCCAGGTGCAGTGGCTCACTCCTGCAATCCCAGCACTTTAGGAGACCAATGCTGAGAAGATCACTTGAGCTCAGGAGTTTGAGACCAGCCTGGGCAACATAGTGAGACACCATCTCTATTTCTAATTTTTTTTAATTAAGATGATTTTTAAAGATTATCTAAAATACTATCTTACATTCATATGGCATTGTTTGAAAGGAGATTAAAATATAGTAAAAAAAAAAATGTGTACTTAAAATGGCATTCAGTTTATTGTTTGCTAAGAGCTTAATTGGTAAAATGCCAATTGTTAGAAATGTACATTTCAGATTATAATATAAAAATAACTGGGAAAATGGCTGGATGCAGTGCCTAACACCTGTAACCCCAGCACTTTGGGAGGCTGAGGTGGACGGATCACCTGAGGTCGGGAGTTCAAGACCACAGCCTGACCAACATGGAGAAACCCCGTTTCTACTAAAAATATGAAATTAGCCAGGTGTAGTGGCACATGCCTGTAATCCCAGCTACTTGGGAGGCTGAGGCAGGAGAATCACTTGAACCTGGGAGGCAGAGGTTGCAGTGAGCCAAGATTGCGCCATTGCACTCTAGCCTGGGCAACAAGAGCAAAACTCCATCTCATAAATAAATGGGAAGAAATCTGTTCTTTTTTCACAGCATTAATGTATGAATTGAGTATAATTCTGTGTTTATATATGTTTCTTTCAGGGCTAGTGGTTGGATTTATCCTAACCATTGCAAATTTTAGCTTTTTTACGTCTTTGCTGATGTTTTTCCTGTCTTCTTCGAAACTCACTAAATGGAAGGGAGAAACAAAGAAGCGCCTAGATTCAGAATATAAGGAAGGTAAAATTAATTATGTTTGATGTTAATCAGAATAGTACACTTCATTTCATCCTAACATAAGCTTTTAATCAGAATGTTGTTTAGACTGTCAAAACACATCAATTTTATATGAGAATTCCTTATGGTGGCCAAAGCGAGTTTATCATTTATTTCACAACAATAGGAAATAACAGCAGAATATTAGGAGCACTAGAGTCTGTCATAATTTTTCCAGATTTGTTAATAACAGTACAGAATCTGGGCAAATGTACCGTTCTACTTTTACTATTTTAAAAATGTTTGTTGTTGTTTTTCTTGTCTTAAACTTTAAAACATAAACACCTATAACTGCATGGTTTTCCTTCTAAGGAGGGAGCATTTATTTGTCCTTTTCTGTTTGTTTCCAGGTGGGCAAAGGAATTGGGTTCAGGTATTCTGTAATGGAGCTGTACCCACAGAGCTGGCACTGCTATACATGATAGAAAATGGCCCTGGGGAAATCCCAGTCGATTTTTCCAAGCAGTACTCTGCTTCGTGGATGTGTTTGTCTCTCTTGGCTGCATTGGCCTGCTGTGCTGGAGACACATGGGCTTCAGAAGTTGGCACAGTTCTGAGTAAAAGTCCTCCAAGGCTGATAACAACCTGGGAGAAAGTTCCAGTTGGTGAGTCCTTTTTTTCTTTTTGACCCATTGGTAGACATAGTTGGTGAGTCTTGACTTGGGATTCTTTTAAAAAACAAACCAAGCCGGGCGCGGTGGCTCAAGCTTGTAATCCCAGCACTTTGGGAGGCCGAGGCGGGTGGATCACGAGGTCAAGAGATCGAGACCATCCTGGTCAACATGGTGAAACCCCGTCTCTACTAAAAATACACAAAATTAGCTGGGCATGGTGGTTTGTGCCTGTAATCCCAGCTACTCGGGAGGCTGAGGCAGGAGAATTGCCTGAACCCAGGAGGCGGAGGTTGCAATGAGCTGAGATCATGCCATTGCACTCCAGCCTGGGTCTCAAAAAAAAAAAAAAAAAAAAAACCAAAAAACCTCTTGATTTAATGTATTTCTTATTTAGAGCCTTTTAAGAACTTTATCTGGTCTCTTTAAATAATAATTGGAAAATTTCTATAGACTATTAAGCTGGTAATAATAAATAATATTTGCAGGAAATGTTAGCAAGACCTAGATAAGCAATACAGGAACATAGAGATTAATTTGCAAACATATGAGTAGGGAAGGAAAAGAAAGGGAACAATAGAATATTTATTGAGGGCCTGTTATGATATCAGTGCTTTAACCTATATCTCAGTTCTCCATTATCAATGTAGTCAACAACTACATAGGTTGAGCATCTCAAATCTGAACATCCAAAATCCAAAATGCTCCAAAATCTTAAACTCTTTGACATGATGCTCAGAGGAAATGTTCATTGGAGTGTTTCAGATTTATGATTTTGAGATTTGGGGGTGCTCAACTGGTAAGTCTATATAATGCAAATATTCCAAATCTGAAAAAATTCAAAATCCAAAACACTTCTGGTCCCAAGCAATTTGGGTAAAGAAAATACTCAACCTGTACTGTTTCTTCTTTTTGTCCTCTGATGCTTTTCTTCCTCTCTTCCCCTTCTTTTCTTTCTCACCCATCTTATCCTCTATCATTGCCTTCTCCTCCTCTTCTTTTATCTCCTCCTCTTCATCATCATCATAACAGCTAGCACATTTTAGATACCTACTACAGAGCTCTATTCTAACTGCTTTACACGGATTGCCACTTAGTACTCCTAATAATCATATGAATTAGTTTATTATTTCTATTTTATAAAGAAACTAAAGCCCAAAGAAGTTAAATAAATTAACTACAGTCATATGGCCTAAGAGTTGCAGAATTGGGCCTGGCAAGGTGGCCCAGCTGTCATCCTAGCTACTAGAGAGGCTGAGGTGGGAGGATCGCATGAGCCCAGAGTTGGAGGCTGCTGTAAGCTATGATCACACCATTGTACTCTAGCCTGGTTGACAGGGCAAAACCTTGTCTCTAAAAAGAGAGAGTAAGAGAGAGAGAGTAGCAGGACCAAGACTGAAACCAGGCAGTCTGGCTTCATTGAACCATTCTGCTTCACTGCTTAAAATATCAAGAGTTACTGAGGAGAAAATACTATTTTCTGAATAGGCTACAGTCTTTAGATTTCATTAAAGAGAATGCTTTCTTTAAATTAGTCTTGATTGGATAGGTACTTTGCTGTCCCTGACTTTATGTGTTTGCTGGTTATTAACCTGATGATTTTCTGCATGTTTCTTCTTCAGGAACCAATGGAGGAGTTACAGTCATGGGCCTTGTCTCCAGTCTCCTTGGTGGTACCTTTGTGGGCATTGCATACTTCCTCACACAGCTGACTTTTGTGAATGATTTAGATATTTCTGCTCCCCAGTGGCCAATTATTGTATTTGGTGGTTTAGCTGGATTACTAGGATCAATTGTGGACTCCTATTTAGGGGCTACAATGCAGTATACTGGTAAGAACATTCTTTCATTCTTGCAACTTATTGGTGTGTTAAAGAAATAGGGAAGAAATAGAGAAAAGAAAGAAAAAATGTCAACAATGAAAACAAATCCAAAGACACAGGATGTTGACAGACCAGAAATGATAGGACAGAGTCTCTTCCACAATTTTGGCTTTCTTATACTTTTGTATTAAATTAATTGAAAGATAATTAGTCTTGCATAGCAATGATTAGAAGCTGTGTGGGAAAGACACAATAGCACAGAGAACAGATGCTTTCGTGTGGGCCATTACCTAATCCAAGGAAAGAAAGACATTTGGGATCAGATCGTTTTAATACAATTCCTTCCATTCATTTCCCCAGTCCATTTGAGGGATAATTGTACTAATCTGACTATACACACGACCTACTTTATTACTGTGATATGCTTGCTATCCTTGCCGCTGAGTTTTTTGCCTCACTCAGGATATATGGTAGATGGCTGGGTGCAGTGGCTCATGCCTGTAATTCCAGCACTTTGGGAGGCTGAGGCGGGCAGATCACTGAGGTCAGGAGTTCCAGACCAGCCTGGCCAACATGGTGAAACCCATCTCTACTAAAAATACAAAAAAATTAACAGGTGCCTGCCTGTTAATTCCAGCTATTCGGGAGGCTGAGGCAGGAGAATTGATTGAACCTGGGAGGCAGAGGTTGCAGTGAGTCAAGATCATGCCACTGCACTTTTGCGTGAGCGACAGACCAATATTCCATCTCAAAAACCAACCAACCAACTATATATATATATATATATATATATGAGTGGTAGAGTATGTTTTTCTCAAAATTTTCTGTGCTTTGCTTCTAAGACTTTCTCATCCTATCAGTGTACTGACATATTCTGTTAGGTGTGTATTTATACTCTCATCAACCATGTTTCTCCTTTGATTGACATCAGGAAGAGGTTGGAAGGCTAGAGAAGGGTTCTCTCAGTACGGTCCTCCCAGTACTCTTCATGCCTCAGGAAATATATTTGCCCTTCCTCCCCTCTCTCCATCAGTCGGAATATTTGTTCTCAGTGTTGTTAGTCTCATTTAGATTTTAAGGATGAAGCAATCTGATCTTAATTCCCACTAAAGGGTAAATAACTCTACACACACACACACACACACACACACACACACACACACACACACACACACAGACAGTAACACATGTTTCTTAAAGAGTGTAGGTTTTATTCTAAATTGGTTTCTAGTTGGGTAAGTTTCTGATTGCATTGAGTGGGTTGAAAAGAAATGCATGCAGTAGGGGAGATTCTGTAAATCTTCGTGTGCCCCCTTTGTGCCAGCCCCATGCGCAACCCTGTGTTTACAGTGCTGTGGCCACAGACATGATCCCTACGCTCAAGGACCTCATAGATCAGTCTTGGAGGGGAGCCGCTGGAAAGGCAGGCCCAACCCGCCAGTTTCATGCCCTCTCTGCTTTTCATGTTGTCTCTTTCACTTCTGAAGCAACTCCAGAGGTATGGACAGAAAATTACTGAGGTGTACTGGAACCCTTGTATTCAAAGAGGCCATTTGTAATCAAGGGTTCTGTATCTCTCATCATATAAATTATCCATTAAAGTCGTTTAGCAGGTCACTTAGAACCTTTCAAACACTGTATGCTTTGGAGGAAAAATCTATTTTGTTCTTTTTTTAAAATCAAGTAATTTGGGTTTTCTACCTCACTTGCTTCTTTTTCCATTTCAGGGTTGGATGAAAGCACTGGCATGGTGGTGAACAGCCCAACAAATGAGGCAAAGCACATAGCGGGGAAGCCCATTCTTGATAACAACGCAGTCAATCTGTTTTCTTCTGTTCTTGTTGCTCTCTTGCTCCCAACTGCTGCTTGTGGTTTTTGGCCCAGGGAGTGAACTTTTTTTCATTCCCACAGGTTGAAACTGGTGAGTCCAGCTAAACTTGCAATTCCAACTTTCATCCTAAGAATAATAATTGTAATGGCAAAGCAGAAATGCCAGCTCTTCCTATATTCCATTGTGATGGGATTTCACATTTTCCTCTCATCAACTCCCCTGTAATAGCTAGCATCTTTCTAGTGAAAGAGAAAGGTTCATAGAATTTGTGCATTTTTTTTCTGCTGAATGGAGGTCTTGAGCAATGAAGCTATATTATTCCTACATATTGCTGTGTATTGAATTGAAAGTTCCTATATAGTCAATGTCAAGTTTTGTCTTATTTTGTTTGTTTAAACCAGTGTAGGGAATAAAAGTGATGATATTTAAAATAGTTCTCCATTGAAGAAGAGAAATGGCACTGTGCTAGTTACCCAAATGTTGTGTCTGTTTTACATAGTTTAAGCTGATGTGTATGGACGCCTAAGTGTGGTATCCTGAACGTCTCCCATTACATTGCTATTCATAATTGGGAAGAGTGTGGGGATTGGTTCCTAGTGAGTTTTGTGGCCTAGTCCACAATTATTCTTCTTTCCTCAGGGTTAGTGATGAAAAAAACCTAGATATCTTTTTCATATGACCATTACAATGTGTGAAAAAAGTTATTTTAACTAAAAGGAAAAGAACTCTATCTTATATCTAAAAAATGTGCACCTTATTATATGTTTCAGTTGCTCTCTGAACAGAAATTATTTTCAATGTAATATGTTGAATGTATTTCTAGCTTTCTTTGAATTATGTTTGGCATCCTGGCTTAGCACTGGCATCCTGAACAGTTAGTCACTGGGAAATTACTGTATTTCTTTATAAATTTACTATCATACAAATTACTTGAAAATACTATGATTTTCTATTATTACCTTCTAAGTGTATTCCCTCTTACACTGTAGCCTCAATTAAAGCAAATTCTGCTTTTCAGTTTTGTTCCTCACTATGATTTACTGTGTGCCAAAGGAGTTTTGACATGGTACAGATTATTTTACTAAAAGTATTTTAAAATGTTTCTCATGTGATTTCTGTACCTTCTTCCTCCTGCCCTTTTTGCTTTTTTAAAGAAATTGGGGAAGGATTTGTGAACACACCACCACCAGAGTGTGAGTAATGCTTAGAATTCTTTATTGGTGGCCCTACGATGGTGATGACCTAGAACTGACTTAGTTCAGGACAAAAAACAAAACAATCTCACCCTTAATTTTGAAGCCAGTCAGATTAGGGAGTTGCAACAGTTGGCTTAGAACTTTGGGTATACATTGGAAGCACCAGGGCATGTTTGCCTTGTTTGTTTGTTTGTTTTTTGAGACAGAGTCTCACTCTGTGGCCCAGGCTGGACTCCAGCACAGTGGCTTAATCTCGGCTGACTGTAGCCTCTGCCTCCAAGGTTCACACAATTCTCTTGCCTCAGCTACCCAAGTAGCTGGGATCACAGGCGTGCACTACCACCCCCAGCTAATGTTTGTATTTTTAGTAGAGACAGGGTTTCACCATGTTGGCTAGGCTAGTCTTGAACTCCTGGCCCCAAGTGATCTGTCCCCTCAGCCTCCCAAAGAGCTATTACAGATGTAAGTCACTGTGCCCAACCACCAGGGCATGTTTTTTAAAAAGTACTGGTGTCTCGGTTTCACACTGCAGAAATCTGATTTGTCTGATCTAAGGTACAGCCCTGATATTGGGACTTTTTAAAGCTCTGACTATATGTTAGAATCATCATGTAAGGAGTTTTTAAAACACTGTTGTAAGGGCTGCTTTCTAGACCAAGTCAGTCAGAATGTTGGACAATGAGGCCCTTGCATGTATATTTTTACAAAGCTCTCTGGGAGATTCTAATGCTTAACCATGTTCAGAAGCACTGAATAAGAATATCCTGGGCTGGGCACGGTAGCTCATGCCAGTAATCCCAGCACTTTGGAAGGCCGAGGCAGGTGGATCACTTGAGGTCAGGAGTTCAAGGCTAGCCTGGCCAACATAGTGAAACATTGTCTCTACTAAAAATACAAAAAATTAGCCAGGCATGGTGGCACGTGCCTGTAATCCCAGCTACTCGGGAGGCTGAGGCAGGAGAATCACTGGAACCCAGGAGGTGGAGATTGCAGTGAGCCGAGATGGCACCACCGCCCTCCAGTCTGGGCAACGAGCAGAACTCCATCTCAAAAAAAAAAAAAAAAAAAAAAAAAAAAAAAAGGAATATTCTAAGCACTAGAACTACTGAATAAGAATATCCTAAAGCACTGTATCTAACCACTTGAAAAGAGTGGGACTTTTCAATTTTAGGGAAATAACTATTAGCAACAACACAGCATGTTATCTTTATGGATTAATAACTTCTGGTAACTATAGTGTCTTACAGCTACATTACATATAAAATTATTGTGTCAAGCTTTCACACAACCTGCACGTTGTTCTAACATGCCCTTTTTCTTTTCTTGGAGATTCATCTTCATGACATACTAGGGGACAAAAATATTTATTGGGACTGTCTTTGGGTTTAGTAGGATCACTGTATCATTAACAGTTTGGGGTTCTTTATTTGAAAACTGAGGTCTAGATGTGTTTTGCAATCAAAATTTTTGAGATTTTAAAAAACTAATAGGGTCTACATAAAATATTTCACTCAAAACTACTAAAAAAAAGTCTGGGACAGCAGCTCATTATCAAATATGCTATTTTTGTAGTGATTTATGAATATCCCCACTAAGTTTGATAACTAAAGATCATAAAGAGCCTCAGATCAAATCAGGTCAGGTTTTGTCAACAAACTTGTGAAGAAACTGGTTTTCATAGCTTTTTAGACCTGAGAATTGAGGATAAGAAATTGTGTCTCTGTCCTTTTTTTTTAATTTTTGTAAGTTCATATTCTACAGTGACATCTTTTGAATTGGATATTTAACTAATTCAACTTATTTTTCCTCTTTGCAGAATGGGCAGTTCATGTTAAAAACACTTTTCATGGAAAGAGCTCTATATAACAGTATAATAAAACTGCCTGCCTTGGCAGCATAAAGGTGTACTATTTCTTATCATACTGATACATGATAGAGAAGGGCAGATATATGTGGTATGGGGCAGCTCCTGAAAGAGACTTCCAGGAGTAGCATGTTGAAAACTCATTAAATAGAGCCACCAGGAGAGCAAAGAATTGATACAGCAGGTCATTCTATTCTTAGCTTTTCTCATTACTTGAGTTATCTATTCCTCATATATCTCTTTCCACGTATCTGCTATACACGTAGGATGCTGGCTGCAGAAATATCAACCTCACCCTAATTACATAAAGGACTAGTATAGAGAAAAAGCATGTAAAATAATGTTTTAAACTTTGCCGCATACCTGCAATATGAACAGCTGCTGCCTGTTATACACAGTGGGTATACTAGAGCCCAGTCATATGATTTTCCTGATGTTTTATCTAATGTTCCCAGTTCCATCACAATGAGAATGATCTATACTAGCCACCAGATCCCAGGTGAATTGTGGTGTGCTTTAAAAATGAAAACACAATTATGTGGTTTCATTATTTAATCCCCTTATGGAGTATCTGTATTGGCTGTTTTCTGTTTGTTTGTTTGTTTTTGAGACGGTCTCATTCTGTCACCAGGCTGGAGTGCAGTGGCGCAATCTCAGGCAATCTCGGCTCACTGCAACCTCCACCTCCCAGGTTCAAGCGATTCTCCTGCCCTAGGCACCCAAGTAGCTGGGACTACAGGCACGTGCCACCACACCCAGCTTATTTTTATATTTTTAGTAGAGATGGGGTTTCACCATGTTGGCCAGGATGGTCTTGATCTCTTGACCTCATGATCCACCCACCTTGGCCACCCAAAGTGGTGGGATTACAGGCTTGAGCCACCGCACCCAGCAAGTATCTGTTTTTGTAACTCCAAGTAGTTCTCAATATTTTAAAAATACTTAAGCATTCAATATATATTCGTTGAATTAAGTTATTTGACTCTAATTAACATTATTTCTTTTAAGAGTCACTGGAAGGCAATAATCAGTAACATATCCCTGGAGGAAAATATAAAATGAAAAACCAGTTTGGCTACCAGAATTTCTACGAACTGGAGTGTTTCTGGCATTTCTCAATCATGCAAAATAATATTAATGGTCAATAACTAATGAGTCAGGAAATTATTGAAGAAGTGAAGGAGTAGCAGGGCAAGGCTTAAAATTATTTTCCCTGACAAGACTAAACTCTCAATTTATTGTAACTACCCTCTTTAAAGAAATTTTTTTTGTAGATCTAGTCACGAATCCAGACAAGATTGATTGATTGATTGATTGATTGATTTTTGAGACAGAGTCTTACCCTGTTGCCCAGGCTGGAGTGCAGTGGCACAATCATAGCTCACTGTAGCTTCAACTTCCCCAGTTCAACTCATCTTCCTGCCTCAGCCCCCAAGTAGCTGGGACTACAGACATACACTACCACACCCAGCTACTTTTTGAAAAAAACTTTTTTGTTGTAGAGATGAGTCCAGACTATGTCCTGTGTTGTCCATACCGGACTTGAACTCCAGTGTTCAAGTGATCTTCTCACCTTGGCCTCCCAAAGTGTGGGATTACAGGTGCGAGCCACCCCACCCAGCCAAAAATTTATTTCATAAATATGGCAACTCTTTTTTGAGTTTAGATTTTTTTTATTTTTATTAATATTTAATTAAATAATACACTGAATCTATTTTTTTAAAAATTACAACATTAGGCCAGATGTGGTAGCTCATGCCTGTAATCCCAGCATTTTGGGAAGTCAAGGTGGGAGAATTTCCAAAGGCCATGAGTTTGAGACCAGCCTGGGCAACAGAGCAAAACCCTGTCTCTACAAAAAATAAAAAATTAGCCAGACATGGTGGTGTACATCTGTAGTCCCAGCCACTCAGGAGGCTGAGGTGGGAGGATTGTTTGAGCATGGGAGTTGGAGGCTACAGTGAGTCATAATTGTGCCACTGCGCTCCAACCTGGGTGACAGAAACTCTTTCTCAATTTAAAAAGTAATAATAAAAATAAATAAATAAAAATTACAACATTAGGCATAAAGCTAAAATATTATTTTCCCCTACAACCCCCTCAGCAACTCTGAGCTCCTCCTATCTTCACCAAGCTAATTACTGATATAAATATGGGATATGGGCCAGGCACAGTGGCTCATGCCTGTAATCCCAGCACTTTGGGTGGTTGAAGCTGGAGGATTACATGAGGCCGGTAATTCGAGACCAGCCTGGTCAACAGGATGAGACCCCTATCTCTACAAAAAAAATTTAAAAATTAGCCAAGTGTGGTGGTATGTGGCTGTAGTCCCAGCTACCCAGGAGGCTGAGGCAAGAGGATCACTTAAGCAGAAGAGTTCAAGGCAGCAATGAGCTATGATCATACCACTGTACTTCAGTCTGGGCAGCAGAATGAGATCCTGTCTTTAAAAATAAAAATAAATAAATTTGGAATATTTTGTACATAATTTGTTTAAGTATGTTGTAACATACTTTAAAATCAATGAAATTGTTATAATTAGTATTGTCTTTTTGCTGCCTCAAGTCAGGTGCTTACATCCTAGAAAAATCTAGGAAGAAGGCTGGGCGCAGTGGCTCATGCCTGTAATCCCACCACTTTGGAAGGCCAAGGCAGATCACTTGAGGTCAAGAGTTCGAGATCAGCCTGGCCAACATAGTGAAACCCCTTCTCTACTAAAAAAATACAAAAATTAACTGGGTGTGGTGGTACATGCCTATAGTCCCAGCTACTCAGGTGGCTGTGGCACGAGAATCACTTGAACCCAGGAGGCAGAGGTTGCAGTGAGCTGAGATTGCGCCGTTGTTCTCCAGCTTGGGAAACAGAGTGAGACTCAGTCTCAGAAAAAAATAAAAATCTAGGGAGAAAGATTAGAAAGATATACACCAAAATATTATTGTTATCTGAGATGATTACATATGTATTTAATACTGTTAAAAATACACATACAAAACTTATTTTAAGTATTTTTCTATAAAGTCTATAATCAAATTTGTTTTTTCTATGAATCAAAAACATGGTCAAAGTAAAAATAATCTCTGGAATTGCCCCTCTTTCCCCTCCACCGCCTCCTCATATTATTTTAAATTATATTTCTTCTCTTTATAAACTACTTTATTAACAATGAACTGAAAGAGTGAAATGGAATTTTAGTATAACATAAAAGTAACAGTGGATACTCAAGGGAATTTTTTGATACCTTTGAGACAGGACATTTCCCTTGACCTCTTCACAGGACTTGTGAAGGGGAGCTTGTTTACTCAGCCAGAAGCTCTGAAACCCTCATGGGAGGGGGAGCACACAGGTGAGCAGGTGCAGGAGCCAGGGCGAACAAATGCTGGAACCATCCAGTAGCTCCTCTCTGGTGGGATCAAGCTTTGAGCAGGCCCTGAGGCAGCGTCCAAGCATGTTACAATGCTCTTTTAGCTCTGCTTTCCGGGAGGGAGTGTCTTTGACCCCCAGAGCCCCAGAGGGCATGTGTTACAATCAGTGCTCTTTGAGCATTTGCTGTCCAAAGATGGCTAAGTGTTCACCACCTCATTGGAGGGTAAGGGTCACAGCATTTTACTCTGCCCTCTTGGTACTCAAGTTCTTGTCTGGCATCCAGGAAGAATCAGGTGACACAAACCAGTTGAAGGGTGGTGTATGTGGATAATTTTCTTAAGTGGCGGAAGTGGCTGTCAGCGTGAAGGGGAGCTGGAAAGGGATGGATTGGGCAGATAATCTTCCTCTGGAGTTTAGCCATGCCTGTTCAAACTCTTCTCTGAAGTCCTGCTATCAAGCCATCCTTCTGAAGTCAAGCTGCTTTTCTCCAACTGCTTCTTCTCTTCTCTCCTTCTTTGCCACTCTGATTGCTCTGCTCTCCTGCCAGTGGAGCTTGGGGGTTTTATGGGCACAAGGTGGGAGGTGGGGCAGGCCAGGGTGGTTTTGGAAAAGGCAACATTCAGGTGGGAAAACAAGGATGTGAAGTTCTCATTTAGGTCCTGGAGTCCAGGCTTGAGACTGGAGCCCTCATCAGGGACCACACCCTTTTCTACCTAGTATTTCCCTGCTTCCTGTTTGTATCACCTTCACTTTCAGATTCTTGTAGAAATTAATGTAAGTATCACATAACTACTTGCCCATGTAGTGAATCTGGTATGAGACTGGAGTTTTGGCAGATTTTTCAAATTCTTCTGATCTTGCTTAGCTGTTTACATTTGGAATAATACATGGCAAATACCTTATTGCATGACAAGATTCTCAACACATTGTCATAGAATTCTAGAATAAAGAACCTTAAGGAACCTTTTTAGCTCATTGCCCAGACTTGAAGCTAAAAAATACATATACTATCTCATATGAATGAGTATAATCTTATCCAACTCTTTAATGCTTCCTTTCCTTTATGTACCCATCCGTTATGCCTGGAATTTTTTCTGCTCCCTTATCAATCCTTCAAAAACCAGCTCAGTAACACTTCCTCTGAGAAACTTTTTCAGATTCTTTCAGCTGAATTAGCTATCTTCATACAGTTTTACACTTTATAGCAGTTATGACACAATGAACATTTGCTGAATAAATACCCTCAGTATAGTAATACTTAACCTATTTCTTAAACTACTAGTCTCCCTATAGTAAAGACACCAGCCAGGGCTCTAAACTTTTCCTTAGGATTAAATATGGTTTTCAAGTCCATTCTTAGGGCCAGAATCATAATAGTGATTCTGTTATTTTCTCTTGATCTCATCAAGCTACAATTTTAAAAACAATGATACTAACTAGGGTTAGCAAATAAATAAATTCATTAGAAACTGTATGCTATGGATACAGGATCCCACATTTTCGCTGTAATCATCTGTATAGTGTTGCATGTAGTAACTCAATTATAAAACTAATAAAATTTGATCCTAAAATTTGTCTTTATAAGGGACTACTGAGATATTATTAAACAAGATTAATTCTCTAATTTTTTTTCCCTAAAAGTGATGCCACTAAGTTGTTTCTAAACATTGATGATTCACAAGTGCATTTCCCAATTATTGGCCAGCAGTTTCTCTTGCAGGTGCACACTCAGTGTACTGTCATATGTAGAATGATTTTTTTTCAGATTTGTAAGGCAAAATCTTGATTACATAAAATTTAGAAAATAAGAGCATAGAAGGGAAAAGAGTCATGATCCTACTACTCAGAGACAAGAGACAAACAGTTTATATGTATTTTTCATCTTTTATCTGAATTTTGCGGTTTTAGCATATAATTAGTTTCATAGTGTATTTAGTTTCACATCTTACTCATCACTTAACCCTCATGTAAGAATTTTCTCTTTTCATTAAAAATTATCTGAATATATTTCTAATGGTTAGGCTATTTCTCCAGCTTAGAGATCACCATACTTTCATTTGTTATATGGGTGCGTTTAGATTTTTTCTTCCATATATGTTATAATAAATAGGATAGTGATGACTGGTTTATGAAAAAGTCTTGGACTACCTTGTGGAATTATTTCATCAAAGGCTATTGTTAAGCATTACCTAATTGCTCTTTGGAACGATTTCAACAGTTTCTAATAACTCAGTGTATGATCTCATTGCAGCTTCAGCAGCACTGAATATTACTGGCTCCTTAATTGTTTCCATTTAGATTAAAAATGGCATCCTGTTTTTACTTTATAAGAAATGAATTTTAAAGGAGGACATAGAAAACTACATAGTCTATGTAGTCTTCCAAAGGAAAATCATTTTGTAATAATAGCAGTAGTTTATTCTGCCAGGTACTGTTTTAGACACTTTCCATAGATTAACTTAATTCTCACAACTGTATGAGGTAGGTATATTATTCATTTCTGTACCAATAACAAAACTAAGCTCAAAAAGGTTAAGTAATAAAGCATGGGTGATAGACATTCAGATTAACTAAAGATAGAAGAAAATACTCAGCAGTTAGGGAATTAGTGTTTGTGTTGTAATAGCAAAGCTATAGCTTGTTCAACCAGCACTGAGATTTTCCAAAAAAGAAAAAAATCCAGTAGCTAATTGTGCTAATGGGACAGGGGAATTGAGAGTACTGAACTATTGCCAATCAACAGCCTCTCTAATTACCCTCTGACTGAAGTTTTTGTTTTTTCTTAAGCAATTGGCAGCAGGTTTAAAAACTTTCACATTCATGATTAGTGAATATAATTGCACTTCTAAGGACAAAGGCCAAAAGAAAACTATTAAATGGGTAGGGTATGGTGGCTCAAGCCTGTAATCCCAGCACTGTGAGAGGCTGAGGCGGGCAGATCTTTGAAGTCAGGAGTTCGACATCAGCCTGTCTGGGTTTCACCATGTTGGTGAAACCCTGTTTCTACTAAAATTATAAAAAATTAGCCAGGCATAGTGGTGCACGCCTGTAATCCCGGCTACTCAAGAGGCTGAGGCAGGAGAATCACTTGAACCCAGTAGGCAGAGGTTGCAGTGAACTGAGATGGCACCATTGCAATCCACCTTAGGCAACAAGAATGAAACTCCATCTCAAAAAAAAAATAAAAAGAAAGAAAACTAGTAAATGTCAAAATAATTATATCTTGGGCAACTACAATGTAAAAAGGAATAATATTAAAAATATTTAGCATACATAGTTGTTGACATGAAAGATACTCATAATGTATGAAGTGAAAAGTAATTCAAAAACCAGAATTGATGGTATGACCCAATTTGGTTTAAAAAATGTAGTCATAGAAGCTGAGTGTGGTGGCTTTTGCCTGTAATCCCACAACTTTGGGAGGCTGAGGCGGGCAGATCACTTGAGGTCATGAGTTCAAGACCAGCATGACCAACATGGTGAAACCCCAGCTCTACTAAAAATACAAACAAATTAGCTGGGCATGGTGGCACATGCCTGTAATCTCAGCTACTTGGGAGACTGAGGCAGGAGAATTGCTTGAAACCGGGAGGTGGAGGTTGCAATGAGCCAAGATCACACCATTGCACTTCAGCCTGGACAACAAGAGTTAGACTTCGTCTCAAAATATATATATATACGTATATATATATGGGCATAGAAAAGAAGTCAGGATGTGTATACACCTCCCAGGAGGTGGGATTGTTGGGGTTTTTAACATTTTCTTTGACTTTTTTTTTTTTTACATTATCTAAAATGAATATTCTTGCTTTTGTAACTAAATAATGCAGTTTTGTTTTGTTTTTGAGGCAGAGTCTCTGTCACCCAGGTTGGAGTACAGTGGCACAATCTCAGCTCACTGCAACCTCTACCTCCCAGGTTCAAGCAATTCTGATGCCTCAGCCTCCGAAGGAGCTGAGACTACAGGTGTGCACCATCACTCCTAGCTAATTTTTTTTTTTTTTTTGTATTTTTGTAGAGACAGGGTTTCGCCATGTTGGTCAGGCTGTTCTCAAGCTCCTAACCTCAAGTGATCTGCCTGCCTCAGCCTCGCGGAATGCTGAGATTACAGGAGTGAGCCACTGCACCCAGCCTAATGCAGTTATTTTTTATGAAAGGGGAGATGGAGAAAGGAAGTGGTCACTTGATTATACAGCACAGTACGGAGGTGACATGATGTTTTTTCAGTAAGTGGTTCTGGGTCATTTGATATCCATATGAGAAAATACATATTTTTACCCCTTTCTCATAACACAAAGAAAATTCCAGAGAGATTATAGACTATATTGTTTAACCTTATGAAAAGTTAAACAGTAAAGTTTTTGAGAAAAACAAAACAACTTTGTGACCTTCAAATTGGAGAACATTTCTTATTTATTTATTTATTTAGACAAGGTCTCCCTGTTACCCAGGCTGGAGTATGATGATGTGATTCTAGCTCACCACAGCTCTGAATTCCTGGGTTCAAGTGATCTGCCTCAGCCTCCTGAGTAGCTGGAACTACAGATGTGCACCACCACACCCAATTTATTTATTTTTATTTTGTTTAGAAACTGGGTCTCACTATGTTGCCCAGACTGGTGTTGAGCTCCTGGCCTCAAGCATTCCTCCTCAGTCTTCCAAAGTGCTGAGATTATAGATGTTAGAAGTACTAATCAGAAAGAAAATAAGTTGGCCTATATTAAAATTAATCATTTCTGGTCAGCAAGGCTCTATTAAGAGTGAAAAAGTTACTTCCAGAGTGGTTGAAGGTATTTGCAGCATGTATGTTCAACAAAGGATTCATATACAGAATGTAAAAGAAACACCTGAAAATTAATAAGAAAAGACCCATCAACTCAATGGAAAAATGAGCAAAACACTCAAACCACCACTTCATAAAAGAGGATATCCAAATGGCCAATAAACATCTGAAAAGGTGCTTAACATGTTTAGTCATCAGCGAAATGCAAATTAAAACCACACTAGGTACCCCACCTACCAGAATAGCTAAAGTGAAAAACAATAGAAAATACTAAATTGTTGGAGGAGTTGCAGTTCAACTAGAACTCTTGTACTGCTACAGGGAATATACATTAGTACAATCAGTTTGTAAAAGTGTTTAGCAGTATCTGCTAAAGTTGAACACATATACTTTGACCCATTGATCTCATGTCGAGGGCATATTCTCAAAAGAAATACCTATGCCAGTTCTCTTCCTGAGTTTTCACAATGTCATTTCTGCTGCAGTTATTGATCATAAAAGTTGCAAGGCCAGTAAAACTCCGGCATAAGGAAATATACTCCACCTCTTGATGGAAGGAGTATCAAAGTTAGATGCAGAGGGGAAAGGTGGCAGAGAGGTATGATGCATTGGGGGTTGTATTCTAACACTATACCACATTGTTGCTTTCTCAGCTCCTGGGTATCTATCTACCCTCTTTATGCTGGGCAGTCTCACCTCTCCAACAGTGATCTTGGACAAGATTTAAGACAGCTTCCCGATAGGGTTTCACCAGCTCATTCACAAGCTGGTGGGAAAAATCCCTTGCTTTGACAGCCCCTGAGAGTGCTAGTCTGTCTCAGTGTAGCAGCACCTTTCTGGTTCACCATCAGAGAGGCAGGCACTTACTTGTTTTCTGGAATCTCCGGCCATGAGTCAGCCCGCAGGGTAATAGTCCATTTTAATTTTCTCAGGCGTGAGTCAGGCACTGGTCATCTCTCTCTCCAACTAAAGGAAACACTGCAAAGGTACACTTAATGCCCCCTCACTCCTCCCCAGGTTGGAAATTTACAGCCTGACTACCACTCTCTCTAAAGAAACTCTTCCCTACTCCTACAAAAGATTTTTCCTCTCAGATTGCATTTTATGACTCTGACCTGCCTAAGGAGTCTACAAGCTGTGCAACACCTTGTAGACTTGTGTCTAAACCATTCTTTTTATAAGTTCTACACAGAGAGATGTATGTCTCACCCTCAATTCAGTTTCCTATTGTCTATTATACCACTTCTCAAGCAAAACTAGACAATGAAAGTAAATTCTATCCTAAAACCCTGTTTGTTAGCAGTGTACACATATGATGTGTGGCTAATGTATACACTATACATTATACACTAGTATAGTGTATACTGTATAGTATATGCATGATACTAGAGGATATGACTTCAATACCCCACTTTAAAAAAAAATGAATAGAACAACCAGGCAATTTATGCAAAGTCTACAGCTAACATTATGCTCAGTGGTGAAAGACTGAAAGCTTTTCCTCTAAAATCAGGAACAAGGCCAGGCTACCCATTCTGGCCACTTCTATTTGACATAGTATTAGAATTTCTAGCCAGAGCCATTAGACAAGAAAAAGAAATAAAATTATCCAGATTGGAAAGAAAGAAGTAAAACTACCTCTGTTGGCAGTTAACATGATCTTATATGTAGAAAACCATAAAGATTTTGAAAAAAAAACAAACTATCACAATGAATAAATGAAGTCAGCAAGTTACAAGATACAAAATCAACACAAAAATTAGTTGCATTTCTGCACACTATCAAAAAACAATCTGAAAAGGAAATTAAGAAAAAAAATTCAATTTACAATAGCATCAAAAAGAATAAAAAACTTAGGAATAAATCTAACCAAGGAGGTAAAACACTTGTATGCTGAGAATTATAAAACATTGCCGAAAGAAATGAGAGAAGATACAAATAAAAGGCGTCTTGTGTTCATGGATTGTAAGACAATATTGTTAAGATGTTCATACTACTCGAAGCAATCTGCAGATTCAATGCAATCCCTATCAGAATTCCATTGGGGGCCAGACACAGTGCCTCATGCCTGTAATCCCAGCTCTTTGGGAGGCAAAAGTGGGAAGATCACTTGAGCCCAGGAGTTTGAGACCAACCTGGGCAACATGGAGAAGAACCCTTTCTACAAAAAATACAAAAATCGCTGGGTGTGGTGGCATGCTCCTGTAGCCCCAGCTACTCAGGAGACTAAGTTGGGAGGGTCTATTGAGCCCAGGAGGTTGAGGCTGCAGTGAGCCATGATTGCACCACTACACTCAAACCCGGGCAACACATCGAGAACCTGCCTTAGGGAAAAAAAAAAAAAAAAAAAATTCTAATGGCATTTGTTGTAAAATAGAAAAATTTATCCTAAAATTCATATGGCATCTCAAGGGACCCTAAATAGCTAAAATAATTTTGAAAAACAGTAACAAAATTGGATGACTCATACTTTCATATTTCAAAAATTATTACAATATGACAGTAATCAAACTGGTGTGTTCTGTCAAAAAGACAGACAAATAGAGCAATGGAATAGAATAGAGAACCCAGAAATAAATTATTTTATATATGGTAAAATGATGTTCAACAAAGGTACCAATAATAGACAATGCCAAGGGATAATTTCTTCAACAAATGATGTTGGAATACTGGATATCTGCATGTAAAAGAATGAAATTGGATCCTTATCTTGCACTCTACAAAAATTAACTCAAAGTGGGTTAAAGACATTCACTAAGATCTTGGCTGAGTGCAGTGGCTCACTCCTGTAATCCCAGCACTTTGGGAGACCAAGAAAGGTGGATTGCTTGAGTCCAGGAGTTTGAGACCAGCCTGGGAAATATGACAAAACCCTTTCTCTACAAAAGGTACAAAAAATTAGCTCGGCATGTTGGCGTGCACCTGTGGTCCCAGCTCCTCAGAAGACTGAGGTGGGAGGATCAATCACTTGAGTCCAAGAGACAGGTTACAGTGAGCCAAGATCGTGCCACCACACTCCAGCCTGGGTGACAGAACAAGACCCTATCTAAAAAACAAAAAAAAACAAACCATTAACGTAAGATCTAAACTTTAAAACACCTAGAAGAAAACACAGGGCAAAGTTTCATGACATTGGACTTTGCAATGTTGTTTGGATATAACAGCAACAGCACAGGCAAGAAAAGCAAAAATAGATAAATGAGACTACATTAAATTTAAAAACTTCTGTGCATCAAAGAACACAATCAGAGTGAAAAATACCCTATAGAGTGGGGAAATAATTGCAAATCATCTCTAATAAGGAGCTAATATTTAGAATATAAAGAACTACAACTCAACAACTGAAGAATAAAAAAATCTAACTAAAATATAGTTACAGAACTTGAATAGATGTTTCTCCAAAGATGATATACAAATAGATAAGCATATGAAAAGATACTCAACATCACTAATTATTAGAGAAATGCAAATCAAAACCACAAAGAGATGTTACCCACACCCATTAGGATGACAACTATCAAAAAAAATAAAATAACAAGTGTGGACAAGTATGTGGAGAAATGAAACTTGTGCACTGTGTTGGGATGTGAAACAGCATGACCGCTATAGAAAACAGTTTAGTGGCTCCTCAAAAAATTAAAAATAGAACTACTATATGATCCAGTGATTCTACTTCTGGATATATATCTAAAAGAATTGAAAGCAAGGTCGCAAAGAGAGAGCAGGGTCTCAATCCCATGCTCATGGCATTGCCATGCACTACAGTCAAGAGATGGAAGCAACCCAGATGGAAGCAACCCAAATGTCCGTACATGGGTGAATGAATAAACAAAATGTATTATATACATATAGTGAAATATTATTCAGCCTTAAAAAGGAAGGAAATTCTGTCATATTCTACAACATGGATGAAACTTGATTGAGGACATTATGCTTAATGAAATAAGCCAGTCACAAAAAGATAAATGCTGTATGATTCTGATTATATGAGGTCCCTAAAGTTCACAGAAACAGAAAGCAGAATGGTGGTTACCAGGATAAGGGAAAGGGGAAAAGAGATGTTTAATGGGCACAACGTTTCAGATTTGTGAGGTGAAAAAGTTCTAGAAATCCATGTCACAACAATGTGAATATACTTCACGCTATTGAACTGTACACTTAATAATGGTTCGGATTGTAAATTTTATGTTTTTTACCACAATTCAAATAAAATAGGTAAATACAAAAGAAAACGCTTCCTAACTATGGTCAAAGAAAGTGATGTGACAACAGAAGAAGAGGCACAGAGATGTTGGTTTTGAATATGGAGGGAGGAGGTTATGAACTAAGGAACATGGGTGGCCTCTAGAGGCTGGAAAAGGCCAAGAAATATGTTCTTCCTTAGAGCTTCCAGAAAGGATCACAGTGCTGCTGACACCTTGATTTTAGGACTTCTGACCTACAAAATTGTAAGATAATAAATTTGTGTTGTTTCCAGCCACTAAGTTTGTGATAATTTGTTACAGCAGCCACAGAAAACTAATACACCATGTCAGCTTTGAGTGGCAGAGTAATACAGCACAGGTTCTGGAGCTCAAATGCTTAGGTTCAAATCCTAGCTCTGCCGCTCTCTAGCTTTGTGACCCTGTTTACTTAATCTCTCTGTGTCTCAGGTTCCTCATCCATAAATTGGGGGGTTGGTTTGTTTGTTTGTTTTCTGGAGATGGAGTCTCACTCTGTTGCCAGGCTGGAGTGCAGTGGTGCCATCTCTGCTCACTGCAACCTCTGCCTCCCAGGTTCAAGCAAATTCTCCTGCTTCAGCCTCCCAAGTAGCTGGGATTATAGCCATCCACCACCACGCCCAGCTAATTTTTGTATTTTTAGTAGATACAGGGTTTCACCATGTTGGTCAGGCTGATCTTGAATCCCTGACTTCAGGTGACCCATCCACCTCGGCCTCCCAAAACGCTGGGATTACGGACATGAGCTACCACACCCAGCCCATAAATTGAGATTTTTAATAGTACCTCATGAAAAGTAGTGGGGAGGATCAAGGAAGTTAAGCCACCTAAGGTACCTAGTACAGTTTCTAGTAGACATTAAGTAGCCAATACATTTTACCATTATTATACTATTCGACATGGCTAAAATGTCATGCAACTGCAGGGTATTTCTGTTCCTTTTATATTTATTGTTGTTATTATTCTGTGAAAAAAGATGATTCCCAATCTGATATGAATAAAGTGTTTGTGTAATTCATTATGCAAAATGTAAGAAGGATAATTTTTTTACACCAAGCTATATTAACCAAACCTCATTCTTAAACTTTTGGAGTCACTTTTCTCCTAACGAGATAGAGGATACTAATAGGCACAAGGCCCACTATGCTTCTTTAGCCTTTTCAATGTTTACTCTCCTACACATGCCACATGTATTCAGGCCATCTGGACTATTACTGGTCCCAGAATATACTCTGTGCTTTCTAATATCACTACATTGCTCTCTACATTCTTTTTAAAGGGTTCTTGGTTCTGTACTGGCAGAAAGTTCACTGGCATCTGTAGGAATGTACATGTTCTTCTGCATTTAGAATTAGATCCTAAAGTGATTCAGGAATGGTAAACTAACCTGTGTGCCAATTTACACATTCCTTTCCTCTCACTTAATTGTCACCTCCACCCCAATCTCCAAATGCCCCTAGAGTCCTTAAGAGAAGAAACAGGAGATATCGCAAAAAATAGGAGGTCCTCTCAATGTCTAGATCACTGTGTTGCCTGCTCAGCTTCCCTCTGGTAGAACTTGAGAGGACACATGGTCTATAAGGCATCTTTGTGCCATAATTGCTGTCCCACTTTCCCTAAGAGCTGGAGGTATTTCACCAGTTTTTATGTAAGTAATATGACATTTGGAGGGTTGGGATGTTGGAGGATTTTTTCATGACCCACCCATCAGAAGTGGTGTGTGACTTCTGAGGCTAGGTCTTAAACTGAGGTCTCTTGCCAACAACCAGCACCATGTGAAATAGATCTCCAGTCACTGTCAAACTTTCAGCCTGGCCAAAATGTTAATTGCAACCTCATGAGGGACTTCAAGCCAGAACCACTCAACTAAGCTGCTCCTGAATTCATGACCTACAGAAACTACATTCATGAGAGATATGGGTCTGCAGTTTTTCTTTTTTGTAATTTGGCATTAAAGAAATGCTGGCCTTATAAAGTAGTGAGTTAGAAAGTGTGCCCTCTGCTTCTGTTTTCTGTAACAGTTGGTAAAGAACTGGTATCTTTTATTCCTTAAATCTTTGGTAGACTTCACCAATGAAACTGTCTAGGCCTGGTAATTTCTGTTTAGAAGGTTATTAATTATTGATTCAATTTTTTAAAATAGAAAGTCCTGTTTAGATTATCTATTTTTCCTTGTGTGAGTTTTAGTCGATTGTGTCTATGCAGTAATGGACAATGGCCAGGTCAAGGGCAGAACAGGACACAACCAGCAGAAAAGCCCTGAGGCAGGAAATAGCTTGGCACGTTAAAGTAAGGGAAAGGTGGCTCCTTTGTCCGGAACCTAGAGAGCCATAGAGGGACTGAGACAAGGAGGTGGGAGCATCAGGCAGAAAGACAGCAGACCGATGAGCTTTGCCTTCTCAGAATTTAGGACTCTATCTTAGGATAATGGGAAACCCTGACAGCTTTTACAAATCTCCTTGAATCTGAGATGTAGCCACATTCTGAAGTCCTCTCGATCTTTAAGATCTGCATTCTGCAAAGCCAAAAAACCTGTCTGGGAAAATTCAGCAATGACTAATAAGAGAGTAGATCAACAGGCAAACATTGATTATAATTATTATTTTTGCGGGGGCACAGGTATTAAAGCAGTGGTTCTCAACATTGGCTGCAAAGTGGAATCACCTGGGGAGTTTTGAAAATTCCTACTCCTTGAAACCCCAATTTTAGAGACTTGATCTAACTGGTCTGAGATAAGGTAGGAGGATTTCTAAATGCTTCTCAGTGATTCAAATGTGCAGCCAAAATTGAGAACCATTAGTAGGGAAGCTAGAATGCTCACAGTTTTAATAATTTGTATTCTGCCATGTGTGCATTCATTTTCAGAAGGAAGTTTTAAAAATAGCCAGTATGTTTGCCCTGAACTGTACTTAGTGCTTCAAAAAGGTAGACTTTTAAAATTGTCATGACAACCTCTCAAGAATTGTCTTACATACAATTGTTTTAATGTTATTTTCCCCCATTGGATGGATAAAGAAATTGAGATATAGAATTTCAATAATTTGCCCAAGGCTTCATCACTAATAAACAGAAGAGCTGGCATTTGAACTCAGGAAGTATGGCTCCTAAGTCCTTATTTGCATCTACTGTCCCCAAACCTCTATTTATGGAGTCAAAAGGAAGATGACAGCCTGCCTGCTTTCTACATTGCCAGCACAAAGAAAGAGAACTGCTTCTTGTAATTCAGGTCCTCCAAAAACCAGACCCAAGCCCAACAGGAAAAAGTCATAAAATAATAATCTCCACCAAAAGAGAAGAAATTTTATATTTATATATTTTTAACCACAAAATGAAATTCAAGTATTACAAAGAAAAATTACTAGAAACACAAAAAGTATTAATCCCCAATTAAATATATTGGCAGGTAAATTGAAAAAGAAGTAGGTCACTGTAGTGGCCTAGAAGGTAAAATAGAAGAACTCTCTCAAGGCATAGAGTAAAAAAAAAGTGAAATGGAAATTAGGAGAGAAAAGATAAGCAACTGGAAGAGAAAGTGGAGAGGTCTAATATATAAAATATAGGCATTCTAGATACACAAAAGAAACATTGCAGGAGGGCTAAAGACCCAATTTTATGAATTAAAAGAGCTCCCAGAAATCCAAGGTAGACTAAATTGATGAAAAATGTTATATACACAATCAGGTAAAATTCCTGAACTTTAAAGAGCAAATATTATTTGCTACCATTTAGAAAGAAAAAATTGTCAAAAAAGAAAAAGAATCAGACTTGCATTGTACTTCTTATTTGTAATGCTAGAAACTTGAAAGCAGTGGAATATCATCTTTAGAGAAAAGGCAAGATTCTCTACCTAGCCATGATATGTGAATTATATCCTAAGCCCCCTGACTGACTGAATGGACCCCTGTTGGCCAAGGAGACCCCAGAAAAACTAAAAATTCAATTTCTAGCCATAATGAGACAGGAAGTCAGTCACACTTCAGTATACCCTTTTGTTCATTAACGTACCAGATCTTTCTTAAGAGTTAAACAGAAAGCAGCCCTGGAAAACCCTTCCACTGACCTCAGCTTCAACCACAACCTGACACTATGGCCAGACTCCCCTACCTTTTGCGGTTTAAACATGGCAGGTTACCAGTTTCACAGTTTTCCTTCTTGATAAATAACCACTGACTATGTACTGTTTCTGGCCAGTTTATAGAGGCTACTGACACAGCACCTCTTTGTCCTAAGTTTCACATTTTGATGTATAGAGCCCAATTTTCCTGCATTTTAATGTTAAGTCTCTACCCCAAAGTGAACATGGAACATATGTAACATGTATGTTTGCTTACCATGCATGTCCGTAACCCCCCTTCATGAGTGTTTATAGTTTCTCCTTTAGCCTGTTAAGTATGTGTTTAGCCAACCCATTTAGCATAAAACTACAGTCCCACCCTACCTTCCTCAACGTGTCTGCTTTTGGTCTTAGCTAGAGGCTGTGCTTCCCAGCCTACAGGATGCAGCTCTAGTCCAGAAGTAAAGTCCTCTCTAGATTTATAGATTTCATGATTTTTAAGTTGACGGATATAATTAATCTGTCAAAGAAAAAAATGGTCTTTGAGAATGTGCAGTAATTCAGAGGGTAGATCACTCATATGACTCATCTGAGACAGATATTAAAGGAAATACAACAGTCTGTACAAGCACCTCAAAATAGTGAGAAGAGAAAAAAAACAGAATGACCAAAAATATACCCTGCCATGTATGTGCATAGTTATATGTAAATGAATAAGAATATACTGGGTGTATTAGTCTGTTCTCACATTATTATGAAGAACTACCTGAGGCCAGGTGCGGCAGCTCACACCTGTAATCCCAGCACTTTGGGAGGCTGAGGCGGGTGGATCACCTGAGGTCAGGAGTGGAAGACCAGCCTGGCCAACATGGCAAAACCCCGTCTCTACTAAAAAATACAAAAAAATTAGCCAGGCATGGTGGCAGGCAACTGTAATCCCAGGTACTTGGGAGGCTGAGGCAGGAGAAACACTTGAACCCAGGAGGCGGAGGTTGCAATGAGTTGAGATTGTGCCATTGCACTCCAGCCTGGGAGACACAGCGAGATTCTGTCACAGAAAAAAAAAAAAAAATGCAAAAATAAAAGCTGTTCAAAAGATTAAAATGATAAAGTTAGCAAAATAATAGCCAAAATATCACAAGCAAATGCAAACAAAAAGAAAGCAGAAATGGCACCAATAAGAGTAAGTGGAATTTAAACTCAAAAGCATTGAACAGGATAAAGATTGACATTATGTAATTTTTAAAAGGCACAATTTGGTCAGGCATCATGGCTCATGCCTATAATCCCAGCACTTTGGGAGGCCAAGGCAGGCAGATCACTTGAAGTCAGGAGTTTGAGACCAGCCTGACCAACATGGTGAAACGTTTTGTCTAGTAAAAATACAAAAACTAGCCAGGCATTGTGGCAGGTGCGTTTAATCTCAGCTACTCAGGATGCTGAGGCAGGAGAATTGTTTGAATCCAGGAGGCAGAGGTTGCAGTTAGCCGAGATTGTGCCACTGCACTCCAGCCTGGGTGACAGAGGAAGACTCTGTCTCAAAAACAATGAATAAAATAAAAAATAAAAGGCACAATATATAAAAAAGGTTTAATTTTATTGTGTTTATTTTATTTCTTTATTTTATTAGAGACAGGGTCTCACTCTGTCACCTGTGCTGGAATGCACTGGCATCATCCTAGCTCATTACAACCTTGAACTCTTGGACTCATGATTCCCCTGCCCCAGCCTCCCAAGTAGCTAAGACTACAGGCATGTGACACCATGCCCAGCTAATTTTTAATTTTTTTTTTTTTTTTTTTTTGTGGAGACAGGATCTTGCTATATTGATCAGGATGGTCTTGAACTCCTGGCCTCAATCAATCCTCCTGCCTCGACCTCCTAAAGTGTTGGCATTACAGACATAAGCTACCATACCTGGCCTGAAAAATGTATAATTTTTAAATTCTATACACCAAACATCATGCTGGTCAATTACGTAAAGCAAAAACATTAGAAATGCATAAAATAAGCCGGGTGTGATGGCTCAAGCCTGTAATCCCAGCACTTTGGGAGGCCGAAGTGGGTGGATTACCTGAGGTCAGGAGTTCGAGAAATGCATAATATAGATACATATTTAGTGGAAAACATAAATATATTTCTCTTAGAATTGATCAATTCTAGGGGAACTGCACAATAAATTACCTTGCTTTAATAGCTACATTTAGAATCTTATAAAATCTTACATTTCTCTAACAGACAATATTCTTTTTTGTATATCCTTAGAACATTTACATATACCATGTATATGCTCACAAAGAACATTTTTAAAAAATAACAAATTTTAAAAGGTAGAAATACTAGTGACTACCTTCTCAGATCATAACACAATAAAAATTAGGGGAAAACCAAAGGTAAGTTATAAACTATTTTGGAAGCAGTGAAAAGAAGACTGTATACCAAAACTTATAGGTCATTTGAAAGCTGAATCCAGAATGAAATGTTTGCCACTAACCAAATGCATTATTAAATAAGAAAAACAAAAAAGGAACTAATTTTTCATCTTAAAAATTAAAAATTAACAAAATATACTGGGACACATGGATTTTAAAAAATGATCTACTGGCCCAAATCAGTGAAACAGAGAACAAACAGAAAAAATAGAAAGTGTGCATAATTAAATAAACTGGTTCTTTGAAAACAAATAAATTCGAAAATTCCTCATGAGTCTGATAAAGTGAAATGGATACAGCAAAAATAGACACAATTAGGCATGAAAAAAAGACATACTGCATATTCAGCAAAGAGGAAAATAATTATAAGACTACAAGGGGACTTCAAAAAGTTCATGAAAAAAATAGATTAAAAGATACAAATAAGCAGGAGGATCACTTGAGGCCAGGAGTTTGAGATCAGCTTGGGCAACAAATAGAAACTTTGTCTCTATCAAAAGAAAAAAGATAAAAATAAAAATTACAAATTTCATTTCTCAAAATGAGCTCCATCAAGTCCAAAACAGTTTTGTAAGCAATAAAACCAGCCATTTAGTCTATCCCTAAAGAACTGAGGGTCCTGGGAATTTAACCATGTTGATGCAGTCTGTTTTACATCATTTACTTAAGGAAAACGGGTGCCCTTTCAGACTTTTTAAGATAAGGATACAAAAATAAGTAAGAAGGAGCCACATCAGGACTGTGAGGTGGATGCCTAATGATTTCCTATCAAAACTTTCACAAAAGTTTGCCCTTGTTTGATGAAAGGATGAGCAGGAGCATTATTGTGGTACAGAAGGACTTTGGTAAAGCTTTTCCAGATGTTTTTTCTGCTAAAACTTTGGCTAACTTTCACAAAACGCTGTCATTATAAGCATATGTAATTGTTCTTTAGCACTCCAAAAAGCCAACATGCAAAATTCCTTGAGTATCCAAAACAACTGATGCCATGCCTTTGCTCTTGACCAGTCCACTTTTGCTTTGACTGGACCACTTCCACCTCTTAGCAGTCATTGCTTTGATTGTGCTTTGTCTTCAGGAGTGTAGTGGTAGAACCATATTTCATCTCTAGTTAAAATTCCTTGAAGAAATATGTCGGAATCTTGGTTCCACTTGTTTAAAATTTTCATTGAAAGCTCTGCTCTTGTTTGCAGCTGATCTGGTGCAACAGTTTTGACACCCATGAAATGGACAGATTGCTCAATTTTTCAGTCAGAATTGTGTAAGCTGAACCAATTGAGATGTCTACGGTGTTGACTATTGTTTGTGCTGTTAATCATCAGTCCTCTTCAGTTAGGGTACAAACATGATTAGTATTCTCCTCATAAATTGGATAATCTTCCACTGCAGACTTCATCTTCAGTATCATCTCTTCCCGTCTTAAAAGAAGCTCTCCATTTGTAAACTGACGATTTCTTTGGGGCATTGTCTTCATTTACTTTTTAGAAAGCATCAATGATTTCACCATTCTTCCACTCAAGCTTTCCCATAAATTTGCTGTCTGTTCTTGCTTCAATTTTTGCAGAATTCATGTTGCTTTGATTGGGGCTCTTTTTAACCTCATGTCGTATCTTTCTTAGTGCCCCAAATTAGAACCTGTTCAGACATGTTATAACAAGTTAGTACAATTTGTTTGCTTTGGTGCAAACAAAATTTGAAATTTGTGCTTAGATTTTTTCATAATATGCATTTTCCATGAACCTTTTGAAGTCTTACTACCAGCAATTTTACAGCAACAAATTTGAAAGCCTTAAGCAAATGAATAATTTTTTAGTAAAATATGTTACCAAAAATTGGTACTCTGTATAAAATTGCCATCTTTATAAAAGAGATAGTGCTATGGACAAAATTCTGTCCCTCAGAAATTCATATATTGAAACCCTAACCCCCAATATTTGGAGATAGGGCCTATAGGGAGGTAATTAAGAGTAGGGACCTAATCTAATAGGGTTGATGCCTTATAAGAAAAGGAAGAGTCACCAGAGCTCTCTTTCTCTCTTGCTTTCTGTGAGGACACAGTGAGAAGACAGTCATCTGCAAGAGAGTTCTCACCAGGAATTGAACCAACTGGCACTTTGCTCTAGGACTTTCCAGTCTCCAGAACTCTGAGAAATAATTTTTAGTTGTTCAAGCCACCCAGTCTGCAGTGTTTTGTTATGATAGCCCAAGAAGACTAAGACAGATTTTGGTTGCAGAAGTGGGGTGTTGATGTACAAATATCTAAAAATGTGGAAGTGGCTTTGAAAGTGGGTAATGGATAGAAGCTGGAGAAACTTTGAGATCCATGAGAGAAAAGGCCTGGATTGCCGAGAAGAGACTGTTGGTAGATGCTCAGTGGTTCCTAGATAGCCGTGGCAACCCAGTTTCTCCCCTCTCTTCTTCTTACCCGTCGTTTTCAGAATAATGGTAGAATGTGGTGGGAATGCAATATGCTAAGATAGGGAGGGCCTTCCCCAAACAGCCGAGGCCTTGTTTCTATCCCTCTTAGGAAATGTAACATCTTGAATTAGGGAGAGACTGACCAGGACAGCTTGAGCTTTGTTCCCTTCTCCTCTGTAATCAGGGTATACTTTAAAGCTTTGCCCAATGATTTATTTTTCTCTGAAAGTATATGATCCAGAGTTGGCTACCTTTCTGTGTCCCTCAGCTGTGGTGCAAGTGGGGCACAGGTCATTGAGGCTCGATCCCTCCCGGGCAGATTTTTTTGAGTCTTGGGGAACAAGCTCATGATGGATCCTAGGCTACTTTTGCCCCTTGCTGCCAATCTGTAAGTTAAAAATCTGTTTCATGTAACCTATTGCATGTTAGTATATTTTGTCTCATGGACTCGGGCAATCCTGCAGCCCAGTATGCAGTGAGTAGAAGTATTCAGATTCCTATTCCTGGTGGTTGACATAAGGGAGGATCTTTTCTGTCCTCCCCATAGTGGGAGTCCTCCCTTGAGATGGGTTATTAGTAAGACTGCTTGACAAAATTGGTTCAGTGAGCAGAGTCCAGTCTGACAGACCATGTCTTTATTGGAGAAGCAGGAGTGATATGCTCTAGTACTCAGCCCCAGATGGAGATGTCAGCCTAGGGATATAGGGTTTAAACATGCAACTGATTGATTTATGGGGAAGGAAGAATGACACATGGAATATAGGTTACATAACCCCTGCACCTTGCCTCACAGATGTGAGGGAGCTGGCTACATGGACTGAAGCAACAGGAAGAAATGTGGAAACAGGGGAGCATGTGCTCAGTTCCCTGGTTGTTGGGCATTTATGTAATCACTCATTCCTGGACCTGGACAGCTAAGGAACTGGGTACTCAGATAGACCCTGAGGCACAGGGAACAAGACCTCAGATGGTCCCTGAGTAATTTAAGATGGAATCAACAAGTGCAACGTGGGCCTTCACAGGAAGGGAAACTTATGATCTCAGGGACAGATACGGGCAAAAACCAAGAAAGGATATATTATCTTGACTATCTTAGATAGTTGATCAAGGAGGACAGAATGTTTTGCTCTCCTGAAAAATAAAATGGCACAAGTAGGGATGAGACCCAGGTCTCCAGGTTCCTATTGGAGGCTAATGGCCCTATACGTCTGTCAAGATAAAAGGGGAAAAAATAAACATTATATCAGAAAGTTTGGGGAGAATGTGGTAATCCATGTTGCTTATCTGCTGGTAGAGTTTATCTCCTTATAGCCGGGGCACTTTGGGCCATTTCAGGTGCTAGCGACCGTGGTTACAACCACTTGAGTATATTATGGGCATTGACATTTTGGCTGCTTGTGACACAGAGCATCACCACCACCTCCTGACAGCTAAGAATTCAAGCCTTAGCAGTGGGGCATATCCACTCCTACCTGCCACTCAAGTGACTTAAGCTCCAGTGGGTTATTCAACAAAAGCAGTATTGTATGCTAAAAGGAGAACAGGATATTACTGAGTTAATTCAAAATTTAGTATGGACAAAAATGTTACAACCCATCCTGTTACAATGTAACAGGATTGCTGGTCAAAAAAACCAGTTTGGCTGGTCAAAAAAACCTTCCAGGTGTGAAGATTAACAATGGACTGTCATGTGCTGAATACCAAGGCTACTTGGGCAGGAAGACAAAAAAAAAAAAAAAAAAGAGTATCCCAGATACAGTCAGGCAAAAAAGTTTAACCTTGGCAGTACCCACTCATAAAAAGGAGGCTCAATGACTGGTAGGCCTCTTTGGCCACTAGATACAGAATGTACCCTACTTGGGTGTTCTTTGGGTTCCCTTAGTCAAAGTGACTAGCAAACTTAACTTTGAATGGGGCCCTTTGGAGCAGAAGACCCTGGAAGTCATTTAAGAAGCCATGGCTCAGGCACTACCTCGAAAAATTTTAGAGCATGCCAACCTAATGAAATTACAAAGGTTTACAACCTCCATGCATGCTGATTAGAGTCTGTAGCAACATAAAACTGCCACTGAGGACTCTGAGATTTGAACATGTAAGTTACCTGAGACAGCCACCAGATATGCATCTTTTGAAAGGCAATGTCTTGCTTGTTATTGGACACTGGTGGAGACTGAACAACTTATGGCAAGGGTGCCACATGTGACAATGCAACCTGAACTTCCCATTCTTACTAGGGTGCTTATAAATCCCCAAAATAAAATTGGATAGGCTCAACAAAGCTCAGTTATCAAATGTAAATGGCACAGTCAAGATTGAGCCCAACTGGAACACCAAGGGACCAGTAGGCTCTGTGAACAAATGGCTAGCTTACCAGAGAAGACTAAGGAATGTTGAGGGTATGCTTTGACTCTTCCTGTGGCCACTTGAAGCACAAGATTCAGGGAGTGCCTACTAACAGTATGACATGGTTTACTGATGACTCTACAAAACAACAAGCTGGGGTCCACTGGGCTGGGGCTACCATCTCACCAATGTATGGCCATCTTTTGACTGAGGTTAAACATGAACATTCTGCCAATGATCTGAACTAGGTGCAGTGGTTATGGCCATGCAAGCCACCCCTACAATCATATCTTGCTATATTTTCACTTATTCATGGGCTGTTGCTAACAGCCTAGCCATCTGGTCAGCAGAATGGCAATTGAATGACTGGACTGTTAAAGAACCCACTGTATGGGGACAAGAACTATGGCAACAGCCTTCTACCTGGAAGGGATAAGTATACAGATTCTCCTCCACTTACAATGGGGTTATGGCCCAATAAACCCATTGTAAGTTGAAAAGATCTTAAGTTGAAAATGTATTTAACACACCTAACATATAGAATATTATAGCTTAGTCTGGCCTACCTTAAATGTGCCCAGAGCACTTACATTAGCCTGCAGTGGGTAAAATCATCTAACATAAAGCCTATTTTCTAATAAGATGTTGAATATTTTGTGAAATTTATTGAGTACTGTACTGAAAGTGAAAAACAAAATGGTTGTATGAATTCTCAAAGTATAGTTTCTACTGAATGTGTATTCTTTTGCACCATTGTAAAGTTGAAAAATCATAATTCAAAACATAATTAGTCAGGTATGTCACTTGAGTAGATACTGGGACTACCATAGCTGCCCTTGCAAAGAATCTATGCCATGTTTTTGGATACCCTGTGGGATTTCTTTCTGATCAAAGAACATCCTTCACTCCCCCAGCAACATGACAATGAATATACTCTAGTGGGATATGATGGACTTTACATGCACCCCATCATCTGCAGATGAATGGAGCTATTAAACAGGGATACAGCTGACTCACAAAGCAACTGAAGAAAGAGCATTAAGGAGGTCTTATAGTGGGTTGGTACTTCCATTTGACTAGGGTAGTATGGACACTAAACTCTGCACTCTATCACAAGAGAAATAATACAGCAATGCAGCATATGTTGGCAAACATGGAGTTTGGTTGGGGTGGAGGTGAACCAGGTAGCTGCCCAATTAGGCTGCTCCTATGAAATTCCAATCTTAGTGTTCCTGATCATTCATTTTCCTTTTTCCGCTTTAGAGTGCACATCTTGGGGTGGTTAATGGTTTACACAATAGTATTTCAGACAGGGTTCCCTAATTCTAATCTGGAAGTACAAGCTTTCCCTGGGATTCTCTCTTCTGTGGGAGCCCACAAGGGTGGAAGACATCAGAATGTCAAGTTTATACAGAATGTGACTTCCTTTCCTTGACTAGATGGCTGAGGCCAAAAGATCTGGGTCAAACAACAAGGGCAATCAATGGGTGCCTGCAGAGGTAGTAGGCTCAGGACAGGGACAGACAGACTGAGTCATTACACCAACTAAGTGCAACCCCTGTCTGATAGGCAGAGAACATCTGAGGTTGAGAGAAGGAGAGAGGGGAACTAACCTGTCAACTTGTTCTTTCTATAGGATCATGGAAGCAGAGTCCTGGAAGCATGAGACCTTTGTGAGATTTTCCCAAGCTGTGAACACTACGATGTAGTATTGGATTTGCCATCCTGGATCTTACTCTGTCACTGACCAGAGTGACTCCCTTGTCCTCCCAGTGGTCAACTATGCTGGCAATCCTAACACAACGGATTCTAGGCTTGTCTTCCTCTGCCAATCTGTAAGTAGTAAATCTGCTTCATGTAACTTGTTGCATGTTAGTATGTTCTGTCTCACTGGCCTCAAGCAATTGGTAACACTGCAGCCTGGGTTGCAGTGGGTGGAATTGTTTAGAATCCTATTCCTAGTGGCTGCCATCGTAATGATCTTTGTTGTCCTTTCTGCACTAGTAGTCCCCCTTTGAACTGGTTATTAGTAAACCTGCTTCACAATAGAAATATGAGCATCAAAGGAGATTCTCTTCCAGAGAATAAGAAAGGAGAGCTGGAGAAAAGGCCTCCATCTTCTCAGAGAATATGTAAATAATCATGAGCAGAATATTGGCAGAAATATGGTGTTAAAAGCCATTCTGGTGACATTGCAGATGAAAATGAGGAACATGTTATTGGAAACTGGGGAAAGGTAATTCTTGTTTTAAAGTGGCAAAGAACTGGCCCAAACTATGTTCTAGTAGTGTTCTGTGAAAGAAAAACTTGCCAGCAATTAAACTGGAATCTTTAGCTGAGGAGCTTTCTAAGTAAAGTGTTGAAGAAGCAGCTTATTTCCTCCTAAGCACTATAGTAAAATGCAAGAGGAACAAGATGAATTTAAAAAGGAATTTTTAAATAAAAGGAACAATAAGTTAAAGATTTGAAAAATTCTCAACCATCCATATTGCAAAAAACAAAGCTTTGTTCTAAAGGGAACATCAAAGATATGGCTGGATTATCAATTGATAAAGAGTTTATAGGATTCTATTAACAGAAACACTGCCAGTTTGAACTGAAGGACATGGAGATGGAATAAAATAAAGGCTGCCAAATTTTTGGAATTTTACAGGACAAGATCATAGAGCTATTCAGCTGTCAATACTTGCTCTTCTTTAAGAAAAGGGAAGAATAACCCAAAGATGATTTCAGTGATCAGCAGGGCTGCCACTCCCACCACAGGGCCAGGAGGGAAGGATGTTTCCTGTTGGGTTTCAGAAAGTTGGGTACTTACAGAGAGCCACACGGAAGGGGCCCTGGCAGAAAGCCATAGGGGCAGGGCCCTGGAAGAGCTCAAGAAGTATGACCATCCCACAGAGCCATGGGGGTGACACTGTTACCCCATGGGTCCAGAAGCTGGGACCATCCCTTCAGTGGGTCTGGAGGATGGAGCATCAAACAGAAGAGGATTATTCTCCAATATACATATTCTGCATGTAATATGAGTATGAATATTGGGGGTGAGGGGTGGAATACTATGAGCTTTTTCTTTTCTCCAAAATCCATATGTTGAAGCCCTAACTCCTAACATGACTATGTTTGGAGACAGGGCCTAGAAGGAGGTATCTCAGGTTAAATGAGGTCATAAGGGCAGAGACCTAATCCAGTAGGGCTGGTGACTTACAAAAAGTAGAGACATCAGAGCTGTCTCTCTCTACTATGTGAGGATACAGTAAGAAGATGGCCATCTATAAGTCAGGGCTCAGGTGATCCTCCCACCTCAGCCTCCCAGATAGCTGGGATTACAGGTGCATGCCACCATGCCTTCCTAAATTATTATTTTGGAGACAGAGTCTCACTATCACCCAGGATGGAGTGCACTGACATGGTCACAACTTACTGCAGCCTTGACCTCCCAGGCTCAGGCATCCTCCCACCTCAGCCTCCTGAGTAGTTGAGACTACAGGTGCACACCACTACCCCTAGCTAATTTTAAATTTTTTTTGTAGAGACATGATCTCCCTATATTACCCATAATGGTCTCAAACTCCTGCGCTCAAACTAGTCTGGTATACAAGCAAGATTTGTTTCAGGAATGCAATAGTGTTTGAACATCAGGAAATCTACCAACATAATCTATTACTATAACAATTAAAAGAGAGAAAAACATATGTTGACATCAACAAATACCAAAATATTTATTTGACTAAATTACTAGCCATCTGTATTACTAGCCATTCTTGCATTGCTATGAAGAAATACCTGAGATGGGAAATTTATAAGAAAAGAGGTTTAATTGGCTCACAGTTCTGCAGACTGTTCAGGAAACATAGTGCAGACATCTGTTTCTGGGAGGCTTCAGGAAGCTTTGACTAATGGCAGATGGCAAAGCGGGAGCTTGCACGTCACATGGTGAAAACAGGAGCAAGAGAGGGAGTGAGTGGGGAGGTGCCATACACTCAACCAGATCTCCCAAGAACTCACTATCCCTGAGAACAGCATCAAGCCATGAGGGATCCATTTCCATGACCCAAATATTTACCCCCAGGCCCCACGTCCAACATGGGGGATTATAATTCAGCATGAGATTTGGTGGGGACACATATTCAAACTATGTTACCATTCTAACAAAAATTCTAAGTGAACAAAAATAGAAGGAAATTACCTAAATATAACAATGACCACTTAGCAAAATACCGTGGCAAATAGTTTTTTAAATGGCAGGCCAAGTAAGCAATTTACATTCAAATTAGAAACTAGGTATAACATCACGTTACACTATCTTTATTTAACATGTCTTAGAAGTTTTCATGGATACAATAAGATGAGAAAATGAAATAACTGGCACAAAAATTTTAAAAGAACAGTTTAAATGATCTCTTTCTGCTGATGACATTATATACCTAGAAAACCTAAGAGATCCAGTAAAATACTAGTAGAGTTAACAAGATAAATTGGTAAGGAGGATATATATCAAAGCAATATACTAAATTCAATAGGTTTTTCAATTTTCTGGCAATAGCACCTAGAAATAAAAAATGAGGAAAACATTCCATTAATAATAATGGAAAAAGTATATAAAGTGCTTCAGAACAAATTGAAAAATAAAAAAAACCTATGAAAAGAAAAATAAAATTTTATTGACTGCTGCAATTTAAGAACATTAGACCTGAGAAATGGGAAGTTACATTATATGTTTGGATGGGAAAACTTAACAGAATAAAAATGGCAGTCTTTTCAAAAGTAATATATTAATAGATGTCATTCAGTTATGTTTATTTTAGAAAAGGATAAAAATAACTGTAACATTCACATGAAAGGCTAAATGCTACAGAATAGCCAAAAATTATGAGAAATAAGAAAAATGAGGGCCAGGTGTGGTGGCTCACGCCTGTAATCCCAGCACTTTAGGAGGCTGAGGAGGGTGAATCATGAGGTCAGAAGACAGAGACCATCCTGGCGAACACGGTGAAACCCCATTTCCACTAAAAGTACAAAAAATCAGCCAGGTGTGATGGCAAGTCCTGGCTACATGGGAGGCTGAGGCAGGAGAATGGCTGGAATCCGGGAGGTGCTCCAGCCTAGGGACAGAACGAGAATCCATCTCAAAAAAAGAAAAGAAAAAAAAGAACAGTGAAGTGAGATTTGCCTTATTGGATTTTAAACATTTGATGCAAATACTGTATCAAATCAATACTATATTACAGTAGGAAAACACAAAGAAGTCAATAACCTAGACAGAGAATGCCTCCCCTTTCTATATGAATTTAATGTATAAAGAAGCCTGGGCACAGTGGCTCACACCTGTAATCCCAACCTTTTGAAAGGCCAAGGAGGGCAGATCACTTGAGGTTAGCAGTCCAAGACAAACCTGGCCAACATGGCAAAACCCTGTCTCTACTAAAAATTAAAAAATTATCCAGGTGTGGTGGTATGCACCTGTAATCTCAGTTACTTACGAGGCTGAGGCAGAAGAATCACTTGAACCTGGGAGGTAGAGGTTGCAGTGAGCTGAGATCGTGCCACTGCACTCCAGCCTGGGTGATGGAGTGAGACTCCATCTCAAAATAACGATAATAATAATACATTAAAAAGATGATAGTTTAACTGGAGAGAGGATGGATTATTTTTTAAATGGTGTGGCACAACTGTTTGGCCATCTGGAAGAAAATAAATTTAAACCAGTTATTTACCATATTCAAATATAAATTGTAGATAGAATATGATTGAACTATTTTTTTGTAGATATTTCAAGAAAATAAAATACCATATTTACAATTTAGGAGGGGAGAGACTTTATAAACTATAGATGAAAAGTCTGAAGCCATATAAGAAATGGTAAACATATTTGAATTTAAAAAACAAAAATAGGCCAGGTGTGGAGGCTCACACCTTTAATTCCAGCACTTTGGGAGGCCAAGGAGTTTGAGACCAGCCTGGGCAACAGACCCCATCTCTGAAAAATATATATATAAAATTAGCTGGGCATGCTGGCACAGCCTGTAGTCCCAGCTACTAGGGAGGCTGACATGGGAAGATTGCTTGTGCTCAGGAGGTTGAGACTGGTGAGCTGTGATCAAGCCACTGCACTCCAGTCTGGACAACAGAATGAGACTGTGTCTCAAAGAGAGAGAGAGAGAGAGAGAGAGAGAGAGAGAGAGAGAGAGAAACAAAAATAAAAAACAAACCAAAAAATCCCATTAATGGCCAAAATTCCAAATCAGCCAGCCAATTTCTAAAATATGCTATATACGGTTTTTAAATTCTGCTGGAGTTTTGACTGAGATTGTGTTTTATCTATGTAGCAATTTTCAAATAATTTATATCTTAACAATATTTAGTCTTTTGATCCATAAACATTTTATGTCTCACTGTTTATGTTTTTGTGGTCTCTCAGAAATACCTAGTAGTTTTCAGTGAACAGGTTGTTCTGAGGTGAACAGTCTATGCAAACCTACCCCCAAAGTCAGAGGAAGCTAAGAGGCCAAAGAAAGAGGCTGATATATCCAGTTTCTCAGAAAGAAACATTTAATAGAGACTTATGAAAAGAAGCCATGCCTATGTCTTGGGCAGTAGGGAGACAAGATAGTATCTCACACTGTTACTTGCAAGACCAAGGACTTATATACTGTAGGGAAAAGGGTGACTCAGAAGGATGTGTGAGACAATCGAAGTATGATAACATTGATATAGAAGTGCTGGGAAGGTAAGAGCTTGGTCCCTTTAAATGATGGAGTGGGGAAGGGAGGAAGGGAAGTGCTGGGTAGAGTAGGTCATGGTCCCTGGCTGGGGCTCCACCCCCATGGACCAAGCTGAGGACCGGCACTCCTGCCTTGGAGCCCAAATGTTGCATTTCCCAAGACCACCCTGGCCCACCATGCCCTCATCCTGTGCCTAGAAAAACCCGAGATTCTACCAGGCACACACCCAAGCTGCTGGACGTGGAGAGGAGCAAATTGGTGGAAGAAGACACAAGCAGCTGGAGGAGGGCTGGCATGCCAGCAGGCCATCGACCAATGGGACAAGGCGGAGTTTGGCTGGCACAGTCTTAGGCGAGCTGGGCCGCCCAGTGGTCCAACTCCAAGGGAAAACCATCTCTTTTCTTGCTCCCCATCGGCAGATGGCTACTTCCACTCAATAAAACTTTGCACTCATTTCCCAAGTCCACGTGTGATCCTATTATTCCAGCGCACCAAGGCAAGAACCCGGGATACAGAGAGCCCTCTGTCCTTGCAACAAGGCAGAGGGTCTAATTGAGCTGGTTAATGCAAGCCTCTTATAGATAGCAAACTAAAAGAGCACCCTGTAACACATGCCTACTGGGGCTCCGGCTGTAAACATTCACCCCTAGACACTGCTGTGGGGTCGGAACCCTACAACTCTGCAGCCTGCCCGTCTGTATGCTCTCCTAGAGGTTTGAGCAGGGGGACACTGAAGAAGCGAGCCACGCCCCCCATCGCACACACTGTGAGGGGGACAAGGAAACCTTTCCCATTTCAACATCAAGGTTGTTTTGACTCAAGGGCAAGATTTACAGTAAGTGTGTGCTATTATACAGGAACAATAGATAAACTGGAAATGATAGCGGTCTTCCCAGAATAGGAGTTAATCAGAAGTCAACATGGTGGATTAGCATCCAAGATGGAGTTGCTTTGGCCTTCACAAAGATCTTGCTGATCTTTTGTTAAATGTGTCTTATGTATTTTACTTTTTGGATGCTATTATAAATGAGATTGTAGCCAGACACAGTAGCTCACACCTGTAATCCCAGCACTTTGGGAGGACAAGGCAGGAGGATTGCTTGAGACCAGGAATCTGAGACCAGCCTGGGCAACAAAACAGCCCCCATCTCTCCAAAAAGAGGGAGAGAGGGAGAGAGAGAGAGAGAGAGAGAGAGGCTGGTGCCAGCAGGTCACGCCTGTAATTTCAGAACTTTATGAGGCCAGGAGAATCATTTGAGCCCAGGACAACATAGACCAGCCTGGATAACATAGGGAAACTCCATCACTACAAAAAATAAAAATAAATTTGGCAGGCATGGTGGGATGCACTTGTGGTCTCAGCTACTTGGGAGGCTGAGGTGGGAGGATCACTTGAGTTTGGGAGGTTGAGGTTGCAGTGAGCTATGCACTCTAGCTTGGGCAACAGAGTGAGATCCTATCTCAAAAAAAAAAAAAATGAAAACCAAAAGGAGGCTGGGTGTAGTGGTTCATTTCTGTAGTCTCAGCACTTTGGGAGGGCAAGGTGGTGGATCACTTGAGGTCAGGAGTTCAAGACCAGCCTAGCAAACATGGTGAAACTTGTCTCTACTAAAAATACAAAAATTAGCAAGGCATGGTGGCACATGCCTGTAATTCCAGCTACTCAGATGCTGAGACAGGAGAATCGCTTGAACCCAGGAGGTGGAGCTTGCAGTGAGCCGAAACTGTGCCACTGCACTCCAGTCTGGGTGACAGAGTGAGACTCCATCTCAAAAAAAAGAAGAAATGGAAGAAACCCCATTAGAGGTGGTAAAGAAATACAGTGTAGGATTAATATCTGAGGCCCTAGTGCTTGCATTTGGAAGGTGCCTCTAATGTTTCTTAGTGTGATCTTGGTCAAGTTACTTAAAACTCTCTGTCACCTGGTTTTCTTAATCTGTAAAGTGGGATGATACTGATAGTGCTCATAAAATTGTTATTAGGATTAAATAGTTAATACATGTAAAAAGAAGCCTAGTAAATAGAAAATTCGGAATAATTACAACCATTCCCATTATCATTAAATAGGAGAGTGGGAATATTCATCTAGTTTTTAGTAATCAAGAAGGCAAACTCATCTACTGACAGTACCTGTTAATGGGTTTAAATTGGACTTGGAATACCAATGAAAAGACAGAGACTGTCAGACCAGGTTAAAAAGCAAGACTCAACTATATGCTTTCTATAAGAAACCCATAGACAGAGACTAAAAGTAGAAGGATAGAAAAAATATATACCATGCAAACAACAATCAAAAGAATGTTACAATATCTATGTTAATGTCAAACACAGTAGACTTCGAAACAAGGAATAATATCAAGAATAAATAGGTACATTACATAATAATAGTGGGATTAATTCTCCAAGAAGATATAACAATCAAAAATGTGGATGCACCTAAAAATAGAGTTTTAAATACATGAAACAAAAACCAATAGAACTTTTGGCCAGTCATGGTGGCTCACACCTGTAATACCAGCACTTTGGGAAGCCAAGGCAGGTGGATCACTTCACCTCAGGAGTTCAAGACCAGCCTGGGCAACAAAGGGAGACCCTCCCCATCTCTATAAAAAATACAAAAATTAGCTGGTCATGATAGTACATACCTATGGTTCCAGCTACTTGGGAGACTGAGGTGGAAGCATAGCTTGAGCCTGGGAGGCAGAGGTTGTTGCAGTGAGCCAAGATCCTGCCATTACACTCTAGTCTGGGTGAGAGAGCCAGATCTTGCCTTTAAAGGAACAAACAAACAAACAAAAAAACCCAAAAACAAACCTAATAGAAATGAAAGGAGAAACAGACAAATCCACAATTGAAATTGGAGACTTGAGAAGACAGAAAATCAATAAAAGTAGAAAAGATCTGAACAACTTAATCAACTTGACCTAGCTGACATTTATAAAAGACTTCACTCAACAACAGCATAATGCACATTCCTTTCTTTCTTTCTTTCTTTCTTTTTTTTTTTAAGCTGCTCAAGCTGGAGTGCAATGGCGTGATCTCGGGTCATCGCAACCTCTGCCTTCATTCAAGCGATTCTCCTGCCTCAACCTCCCAAGTAGCTAGGATTACAGGCATTCACCACTACACCTGGCTAATTTTGTATTTTTAGTAGAGACGGGGTTTATCCATGTTTGTCATGCTGGTCTGGAACTCCCAACCTCAGGTGATCTACCTACCACGGCCTCCAAAGTGCTGGGATTACAAGCATGAGCCACTGTGCCCAGCACATTCCTTTAAAAAACACATAAAATGTTCATGAATATAGACCAAAATCTTGGCAATGAGACACTAAAACTACAGTCATCTGTCAGTATCCAAAAAGGATTGGTTTTAGGAACCTGAGTGGAAACCAAAATCTGAGTAGTGTTAGTGTCTAACCTATGCCCATCCTCCCATGTAGTTTAAATGAGAGTTCATAATACCTACTACAATGTGAATGCTATGTAAATGATTTTCTACTGTATTGGTTTTTATTTGTGTTACTTTTTATTGTTATATTGTAATTTTTAACTTTAATCTTAATTTTTTTGAGACAATGTATCACTCTGTTGCCCAGGCTGGAGTACAGGGCATCATCTTGGCTCATTGCAGCCTCAACCTCCCAGGCTCAAGCAGTCCCCCAACCTCAGCCTCCTGAGTAGCTAGGATTATAAGTGCATGCCACCATGCTTGGCTAGATGTTTTTCTGTTTCTGATATTTTTGTTTTTGTTTTAGAGATGAGATCTCACTACATAGCCCAGGCTGATCTTGAACTACTGGGCTCAAGCAATCCTCCCGCCTTGGCTTCCCAAAGTCCTGGCATAAAAGGCCTGAGCCACACACCATACCTGATCTATTTTTATTTCTTAAAATATTTTTTTATCTGTGGTTGGTTGAATCCTCAGATGTGGAACCAGTGTATACAGAGGTCAGACTGCAAATTAAAGAATAAAAATCATATGAAGTATGTTCTCAAGCCATAGCAATCAAATTATGAATCAATAACAGAAAGAGATATTTTGGAAAATCTCCAAATATTTGGAAATTAAATGACAGATTTTAAAATCACTGTGTCAGTTTTCTATTGCTGCTGCAATAGAATTATCATCCTTTTAGTGGCTTAAAACAACACAAATTTATTATCTTACAGTTATGTAGGTTAGAAGTCTAACATGGGTCTCACTAGGCTAAAATTAAGGTACAGGTACAGGGTGCTGGGCATGGTGGGTCACATCTATAATCCTAGGACTTTGGGAGGCGGGGTGGGGCAAATCACTTGAGGTTAAGAGTTTGAGACTAGCCTGGACAACTTAGCAAAACCCTGTCTCTACTAAAAATACAAAAATTAGCCAAGTGTGTTGGCACACACCTGTAATCCCAACTACTGGTGGCAGCTGAGGCATGAGAATTGCTTGAACCCTAGAGATGGAGGTTGCAGTGAGCCAAGATCGCACCACTGCACTCCAGCCTGTGCGACAGAGCGAAACACTATATCGAAATAAATAAATAAAATTAAATTAAGGTATAGGAAGGGCTGCATTCCTGCCTGGAGGACATAGGGGAAAGTCCTTTTCTTTGCCTTTTTCAGCTTCCAGAAGCCACCCACATTCCTTAGTTCATAGGTTCTTTTTCCACATCTTCAAAGCTCACAATGGTGGATCCCATCACTCTGATCTTGCTTTTATAATTACATCTCTGACACTCATTTCCACTTTTAAGTACCATGTAATTACACTGGAAACACCTGGGTAATCCAAGATAATCTCACTATTTTAGGGTCAGATGATGAGTAATTTCAATTCTATCTGCAACCATAATTCCCCTATTTGCCATATAACCTAACATGTTCACAGGTTCCAGGAACTGGGATGTAGACATCTTGTGGCTAGGGGATGGGGACGGCATTATTCTGCTTTCTACAATAACCCAACCACCAAAGCGGAAGTCTCAAGGGAAATTCAATTATATATATAATTTAAGATATATTAAGGATATATTTATATATATTAAATTATATATATTTTGTCACCCAGGCTGGAGTGCAGTGGCATACTCCCAGCTCACTGCAACCTCTGCTTTCTGGGCTCAAGCAATTCTCCTGCCTCAGCCTCCTGAGTATCTAAGACTACAAGCCTGTGCCACTATGCCTGGCTAATTTTTGTATTTTTAGTCGAGACGGTGTTTGACCATGTTGGCTAGGTGTAGGGAACCAGCCCTACCTCACCTGTGGGTACCCTGAGTTTGGTGGCAACAAAGGAATGAGAAAAAGACAGATTAAGAGAGAAAGTAAGACTAAGGGCTGTCACTCATTACTGGAGGAGACAGTGAAAGCCCTGAGCTCTGATCATGCACACTATTTATTGATTACTATCACTTTGATCTATAGGGTGGGGGTGGAGTGATGGTGGAGTCAATCAGTGAACCGGCACTGGTGTTGATAACAGGATTGATTACAGAGGCAGTTTGGGAGTTTCACAAAACAAGAACATGTGGTTATCTTTAGCTTATTATCTATGTACAGCTGGTGGAACACAGACCTTACAAGGAGCCTACAAGTCTGGCTATGTCATAGTGCTACGAAGGGGTTTTACCTCCTTGAGCACAGTGTTTATGGTAACAGAGCTGAGGTCACCCTGCACTGGAACATGAGACATGGAGAGGCCTTCCTCCTCAGAGGCCTCCTGCGGCCTTCTGCAGTTTGTTGTTCTTTATTTATGTGTTACTCATAACCAATTTATGTAGGCACTCTGAAAGTCCTTTCTCCTTTGCTGCTTTTCCCAACAGCTAGGCTGGTCTCGAACCTACCTGCCCACCTCGATCTCCCAAAGTGCTGGGATTGCAGGGTGAGCCACCCCACCTGGCTAAACATATATTTTTAACTGAATGAAAATGAAAATATGCCATGTTGAAATTTATGGATGCACCTAAAACAGTGCATTGAAAATGAGGTTTGAAAAAAACTCCTGGGTATATGGAGCATTGTTAAATAAAATTTACTCAAACTGGCCAGGTGCAGTGGCTCACACCTGTAATCCCAGCTCTTTGGGAGGACAAGGTGGGTGGATCACTTGAGGTCAGGAGTTTGAGACCAGCCTGGCCAACATGGTGAAACCCCGTCTCTAAAAAGAAAAAAAAAAAGAAAGAAATTGGAGAAAGAAGAGCAAATTAAACCCAAAGTAAGCAGGAAGCAGGAAATAATAAACACTAGAAATCCATGAAATTGCGAATTGAAAAATAGTGGAGAAAATCAATGAAACCAAAGTGGACTCCTAGAAAAATAATTAAAATTGATAAATCTCTAACTTGACTGACCAAGAAACTGAAAATACTTACTAGCTAATATCAAGAATAAAAGAGGGAAGATCTCTACAGACCCACAGACACTAAAGGATAATAAGGGAATGCTACAAACAACTCTAATTAGGACCAGAAGTGGACTTGGGAAAGTCTGTAAAGGAGAAAAAGAGAGGAGGCTGAAGCCAGAGGAATACAGGGACTGATAACTCTGAGAATGAAGTTAGTAACTAAGAATTTGTATTCATGCACAAAATTCGGGTGGCTTAGAAAATTGTTCCAGAAGTTCACTTGAAGGTTGGTGTTTTTTGATGATGCAGTGGAAATATAAGGATATAGGAAAATCAAATGTGCACATAATAGTTTAGATACTCAATGCGGAGTCTGAACCTGGTTGTGAAGAGTGTGGGAGTATGAGGCAGCTAGAAGTCAAGGGGATGGAGAGAGACGTAGAGAGGACTGGTGGATGGATTAGGGAGGGAGGCTGCGCTTGGAAGTTCCAGGAGATGGAAGTTTGTACATAAGCCAAAAAAATTGTGAAAATGAAGGTTAAGAATAATACCTTTAGCCATTTATTTTGCACCTACTGTGTTCCAGTCATTATTCTATACATGGGATATAATGGTAAGCAGGATGGGCAGATCTTGACTAGTGCAGAAACTTACAGCTTTAGTTCTGATAAATAAGTAATTATAATATTCAATAATACATGCTAGGAAGTACTTAGAAAGGGGTACAGAAGAATGGAAAGATTTTGTTTTGTTTTAGAGACAAGGTCTTGCTCTGTCACTCAGGCTGGAGTGCAGTGACATGATCATAGCTTACTGTGGCCTCAAACTCCTAAGCTCCACTCCCACCTAAACCTTGCAGATAGTTGAGACTACAGTTGCTCACCTCCATGCCTAGCTGATTTTATTTTTTTTTTAATTTTTGATAGAGATTGGGGGTGGGGGTCTCACTATGTTGCCCAGGCTGGTCTCAAACTCCTGGCCTTAAGTGATCCTCTTGCCTTGGCCTCCCAAAGTCTTGGGATTACAGTGTGAGTGACTGCGCTTGGCCTAACAATAGCCAGATTTTAATTAAAACCTTTGCCAAGTAGGATTGAGTAACCAATAGGAGAAGAAACTCAAATTAGTGGTACTGAATGCTATAATTCTCAGTATGTGCTAGTACTAATACTTACAAACTTCCCATTCAACTACAGCTATCCCAAAGCTCTCCAATCTCAACATCACAAATCTGTAAGAATCCTCAGCCAAATTATTTTACCAGGGCAAAGCAATTTCTTTATTAAAGAGGCTTTAAAAATTCTCTACACTGACTGATTTCTCAAGAAGATGGGAAAGTATAGTCATTCAGGCCCAGCTTAAACGGACAAATATCTCTAGAATTTCCAGTTTCATATGTCTACTGGCACCTAGTTTTTTAAAATGGACATATTTCAGACTGACTCAGTGAGACTGTTACCATTCTGAACTGCAACTTTTTCGTAATAAAAAAAATTGCTGTTACACATCCTATTACCAATCATCTCAAACACACACTTCCATCTGATATAATTAGGTAGGCTTCCTGCAATGATTATTTCAAAATACAATTTCTAAATGCAAAATAAAATACAAGTGGCCCACCATATATGTGGGTTCTGCACCTGTGGTTTCAACCGAGGATAGAAAACATTCAAGAAAGTAAATGTCTGTACTCAACATGTACAGACTTTTTTCCTTGTCATTATCCCCTAAATGATGCAGTATAACAACTATTTACATATCATTTACAATGTATTAGGTATTATAAGTAATCTACAGATGATTTAAAGTTTACAGAAGGATGTGCATAGGTTATATGCAAATACTACACCATTTTATATAGTAGACTTGAGCATTCATGGATTTTGGTATCCTTGAGGAACCCTGGAACAAACTCCCAGGAATACTGAGGAACAACTGCACATATTTACAACCAAACAACATTTTTGGTTTCTTTATTTTCCCTCCCTTTTTAACTCTTGAGATTATATATTTTTAGTAGAAACTGGTGGAAAGATCTGAGAATATGAACATTGGACTTAAATTCCTTCTTTGATAAACATACGTGAAGTTTCTTGGGACACTTTTAGTTAACAACTTAGGAAAAAATGGCTTGTGAACGATATCTTCTCCCCTTTTCCACCCAAGAGTCATAGGGTTTTGGAATATTCTTGTTTTCTACAACTCAGAAGAAAATCTCCCCATGGTCTCCTTCTTTTTAATATTGAAGGACACCTACATTTTGAATTATGCTGGCAGCTTTGAATATATGCTGGCCAACCCAGTAAATATTATTGAGCTGCTAGTGCCCCTCTGTGGCCAGTGACTACAATTACAGCTCAGTTTTTCTGTTGCTTTTTGTGGGTATTTTTTGCCAGCGAGAAGCATTTGAAAGATTGCTTCGGATGCACAAATAGCGGCTTTGGAAGCTGCAGAGGCCAGGCGTGGTGGCATTCACCTGTAATCCCAGCTACTCAGGAGGCTGAGGCAGGAGGATCACTTGAGCCCAGGAGTTCTGGGCCAGCCTGGACAATATAGTGAGACCCCCATCTCTACTAAAAAAAAAAAAATCTGCAAAGAACCTAGGGGAATGAAACTAGAACTGACCCAAAGCTGTGGGGACCTAGGCTACACCGGGGAGGGTAGATACCTAAGCAGGGACTGGATTCTGTTTGATAGGACAAAGGGGTGTGCATGCTGGGTAGATATTAAACAAGATCACTACATACATTGTAATTGTTTCTGTGTTGCCTCCCACACTAGAATATGAACTCCATGACAGTAGAGACATCTTGCCTGGCCCTCAACAACAAGAGTTGTTAAATGATTGGGCAATAAAGAAATAAATTGGATTGATTCATAGAAATTACATATTAATTGATAGCTGTTATTCTATTACCTTTATTAGAGGCTTAATATGGAAAATGCTTTGAGTAATTTTTTTTTTTTTTGAGACGGAGTCTCATTCTGTCACCCAGGCTGCAGTGCAGTGGCTCGATCTTGGTTCACTGCAAACTCCACCTCCCAGTTCAAGCGATTTCTCCTGCCTCAGCCTCCCAAGTAGCTGGGATTACAGGCACACGCCACCAGGCCTGGCTATTTTTGTATTTTTAGTAGAGCCGGGGTTTTACCATATTGGCCAGGCTGGTCTCGAACTCCTGACCTCATGTGATCCATCCGCCTTGGCCTCCCAAAAAGCTGGGATTACAGGTGTGAGCCTCTGCACCCAGCCGCTTTGAGTAAATTTTATTTAACAATGCTCCATATACCCAGGAGTATTTCTCAAACCTCATTTTCAATACATAGGATTTTATAGGCTTGGCTCTATTAATTCCTTTGTTTCAATTAACACATATTAATTGAGCACTACATTCTAGGAACTAGAGATACAAAAATGTGACAGACACAGTTCTAGCCTATATCAGACAATTCCCGGCCTTACTGGCAAACCCCATATCTCAGCTCCCTCCACTCTGGCAGCTGCAGGAATCATGTTTTGTTTTGTTTTCATTCAGGTTCCTTTATCTCTCTTGTTGTACTCCTGTTTTTTTCATACTTTAGCTCCGAATACTCTGAATTTATTCCTTTTTTAAATGATGCATATTACAGTGTATTAACCCAAATTTCTTGTACTTGTAGAAAAGTGCTATAAAAACAGTGCATTTATAAGTACTAGAATTTCTCTAAGTAGTTATAAAAGTAGTTTTGAATTCCCCTTTTGTCTCTGAGGAAAAATCTAATTAGAATAAGAATATATACTCTGTAACACTTGCTAAAAGGAACCAATGTTCAATGGAGGATTCAAAATGCCTTAGGGATACAAGATAATTCCACATGGAGAAATAAAGCTGAGAAATACTTAAATGACTATGTGAAAGACATGCATAGATAGTAGTGGCAAAGTTGGAACTAGTTTCTTTGAGCTTTTGAGTTTCTTATTCTTTTACTACTTGTTCAGCCCTACTCCCTGTTTGCCTCCATAACTTCATATAACCAGTGGATTTATAATTATGATGGGCTGTAAAAATACACACTTCATCAGGCTAATGTAGGGTTTCTTGACCTTGGCGCCATTGACATTTTGGGCTGGGGCACTGTCCTGTGCATTGTCAAATGTGTAACTGCATCTTTAGCGTCATCCCACTAAATGTCAATAGGCAAAATATCACCAGACATTACAAAATGTTCCCTGAGGAGCAAAAGTGCCCCTGGTTAAGAACTAGTAGCCTAAATCAACCATCTTTAGTAAAGTTTCTGAGCAAGTTTATTTCAACTCCTACCACTCAGTTGAAACTGTTCAAATCGAAATTTCCAATCGCTCTCTTAGAGCGAAACCAGTAGATATATAAGACACATGAAGACCGTCCATATTTAACTTGACCTCTCCAAAACATGTCATGATTCCCTTTTTCTTAAAATGTTCTCTCTTCTTGACATTAATTTCTCCTAGTTTTCCTCTGATTTCCTTGTGGATCCCTTTGCAGCTCCTGTTCCTGTACCCATCTCTTAAAATTCACTGTTCTCAAGTACTCTGTCCTAGGCCCTCTGACCCTCTCACTTTATACACTCTCCCTGGGTGATCTCCTCTACCCCTGTGGAAACTATTTATCTCTGTGCATTGATGATGTCCTTGTCATTTTCTCAAGCCCAGATCTCTCTCCTAAGTTGTTGGTCCATATAGCCAATTGCCTACAAGATATTTATACTTGAGAATACCCCAGGCACTTCAAAATCAAAATGTACAAAACCAAAAAAGTATAATCAAGAAATGCTTTTTTCTTTCCTCCTGTGTTTTCTATTCCAGTGAAAGTCATTACCATTTACCAGTTGCCTAAACCAAAACTGCAGGATTCATCTTTGATTCCTCCCTATCTCTTTTTCACTTTTCATAACCATTGTTCCTCAAGTCTTATTAACTCTACTTTCCAAATTAGTGCTTTACAAACTTTACCATGAATAAGAATCACAAGGAGGGCTTGTAAAAGAAAAAGTTCTTGGATTCAGTTCCAGAAATTCTGAATTAATGGGGGTGGAGGGGATGGCAGAACTGTATTTCTAACAAGCTTCTAGCTGCTGCTGTTGTTCTGAAGACCATGTTTTATGTCACACTGTCCTAAAAGACTTCTCATTGTTCCTACAATAAAGCACAAGCATGACTTTCAAGGTTCTATAGAATCTTGTTTACCTCCTTACATTCATCTATCACCACTCCTCTGACTTGCAATCTGTATGCCAGACTCACCTACTTTTAGTTCTCTCATCTCATCCCTGGTACTTGTCTGCCCTGAAATTTGAAAACCTATCACTTTGCTTGCCTGATTCCTCCTCCTCCTTCAATGTTCAGATCATTTTTTCAATTCTAATGGTCTAGAAATTCAGGTATGTGAGTTTTTTAAAGAAAAAGATTTTATTTTTATAAAAATTAAGCTTATTGTTTGGTTACTATTCTACTGGGTAATATAAACCAAATCTCAATGTTAGAAATCTTAATAAATTCCATCTCTTCCACATTTTGCCTGGGTTTTATCTATGTTTGAGGTGACCTATGAAGTTTCAAGATACTAGGTGGTGGGATCTTAGTTATCATCATCCAAATATGCTGGCGTCCCCCTTCTATGCAGTCTCATACTCACTTGGCCTTCAAGTGTTGCTGCATCCTTTTTGTCCCACCAGCGAAGTCCATTAATGTAGGATGACCAACCATCCTAGTTTGTCTAGGAATGAGAGTTTTCCTAGGATGCAGGAAATTCAATATTTAAATCAGGAAAGTCTTGTTCAGCATGTAAGAAACATTTGAAGACTCTCTGTAGTGCTGGCATTGAGGAACTTGTGTAAGCCTATTGCAGGCTTTCTCTCTAGATATTCCATGCAGCCCTCTCTACTCTGCCTCCTGGTCCGTATTAGACATAAATGAGCTTCACAAAGCTTGTTACCTTCTTGGACTTCATTGAGGAAGGGAGAAATATGTTTCCTTTGGTCTTGGATTCCTCAAAAGTACTTGAGATGCTATCATTATGAATCTATTGGGCTACAAATAATAGACAACCCTGCTATAGTAAATTATTATATAAGTTAGGTGTTTGTTTTCTCCAATACAAAATCTAGAGACAGGCAATGCAGGATTAAGAAGCCAACCCAAGACTATCTTTCTGCTCTACTGTTCTTAGCATGTGATTTTTATTTCATAGTTGCAATGCAACTGCCATAATTCCAAGGTTTGAATGCAGGTTTTTTTTTTTTTTTTTTTTTTTTTTTTTTTTTTAATTTCTATGGTAGAGAAAGGTAAGGCAGAAGAGTTTGGAATGTTTGAGCAACATACAGTACCTTCCACAAGAACATTAGCGATGTCTAACTGTATTGCTTTTCCTATAATTCTCTTTCACTAATACTTATGAGTCAAGTGATGACTCTGATGGCTTATGTATTTATGTTTTATGTTTTTTTTTGTTAAGAAAAAAAGGTGGTTTGGGCTTTGGAAAATCAAAATCCAAAAACTAACAGCTAATATCCTATCAGAATCTCTCCCTCTCTTTTTATTTAGAGACAGGGAATTATAGCTCACTGTAACCTCAAACTCCTGGGCTCAAGCAGTCCTCCTGCCCCAGCCTCCTGAATCATTGGGATTACAGGTTTGAGCCACCATGCCTGGCCACAATCTCCCTTGATACATAGGATGCCTCATGGTACACAGATATATTATAGGCAAATACCCATGGGTTAAAATCTCAAAATACTGTCCCACCACAATTCATGCAACAAAGTTCTTTCAAAAAAATTTGTAGGGATAAGTTCTCACTATGTTGCTCAGGCTTGTCTCAAACTCTTGGGCTGAAGCAATCCTCCTGCCTCAGCCTCCCAAAGTGCTATGATTACATGTGTAAGCCACCATGCCTGGCCAACAACAAATGTTTATTGAGTGACCATTGTATGCTGGCACAGTGCTAGGCCCTGAAGACTCAATAGCACACCAGATATCAAAGCATCTAATAGTGCTCATAAACATGCAAACAAATCTTAGGTGTATGATAAAAAGTATGAAGAAATCCAGATCACTTTAGAAAGTATGCTCAGGGTAATCTCCTTGAGGAAGTGATATTCAAGGTAATATCTGAAGAATATTGAGATTGAGCTAGCCATAAGAAATGCTGAGGGCAGAACATTCCACACAGAAGGAATCACACTCAGGAGCCCAGAGGTGGAAAAGGACTAGGCACATAAGAGAAACAGAATGCAAGCATGTAAGCCTGTAGCGTAGTGATGAAAGGGAAGAGCGTTATGAGATGAAGGAGGAAAGTAGGCAACATCTTGATTATGTGGGGACTTCCTAGGTCATGGTAAGGAATGTGAGTTTTGTTTTTGCTTGTTTTTTCTTATCTCTCTGGGTACTGTTTGGAGAATAGATAACAGGAGGTGGTGGGGCCAATTGGAGGCAGGGAGATAAGTTGGAAAGCTATTGGAATAGCCCAGGAAAAAACCTGACAGGGGCTTGGACTAGAGTGGTGACGGAAATGGAGTTGAGTTGATGGATTCAAGATCTACTTTGAAAGTAGAATTGGCTGGATGTGGGGACATGGTAATAGGATAAGATATAAGGAATAAGAGAAAACAGGAGTAAAAATCAGTTTCATTTGGCTAAAATCAGTATATCTGCAGGGCTGAACTCTCTCCAGAGGCTCTAGGTGCTCCTTATCTTTTCCATCTCTGGTGGCTGTCCGCATTCCTTGGCTTGTGGCTACATTGCTCCATAATCTGCCTCTACGGTCACACTGCCTTCTTCTCTTCTGGGTGTGAAGCATCTCCTTCTGTCTCTCTCTTATAAGGACACCTGTGATTGCATTTAGGGTCCACCCAGATAATCTCCCCATCTCAAGGTCCTTAACTTAATCAAATCAAAAAGACCTGTGTCCCAAACGAGGTAACATTTACAGGCTCTAGAGTCTAGGATCTGATATCTTTGGGGGCCATTATCAGCCTACCACAATTTATATCTATATTTACCCTCCTTGTGCTCAAAAGTATGCCAACCTACTTATTGTAACCCATGAAAACTTGCACTACCACCTTAAATCTCAATGTAAGCTAAATGTGAAAATTTATTTTAACTTCAAAAATTATTTTGGCTGAGTGTGGTGGCTTACACCTGTAATCTCAGCACTTTGGGAAGCTGAGGCTGGAGAATTGCTTGAGCCCAGGAATTCAAGACAAGCCTGGGCAACATAGTGAAATACCATCTCTAAAAAAAAAAAAATGTTTAAAATTAATCAGGTGTGGTGGCACATACCTGTAGTCCCAGCTGCTCGGGAGGCTGAGGCAGGAGGATTAGCCCAGGAGGTTGAGGTTGCAATGAGCTGTGATTGTGGCACTGCACTTCAGTCTGGGCAACAGAGCAAGATCCTGTCTCAAAAGAAATTATTTTACAACAAAATTTTTTTAATTGCTTTGATTTAGTGATAAAAGTAAAGTAATGCATTTAGGTTCTAAGATGACCAAGCTGCTAAATGATCCAAAGCACACCATTTGAAAAGTGGTTGAAAGGATTGGCTGTGTTGAAAAGAAGTTCTTTCCTAGTTCTGGAAGTGTCTATAAATGTGCAACAGCCCTAAGAAGTGGGGAATGTGGAGGGGAGAGGTAAAAAATATATCTTTAGATACAACCATGAGGATATTTTACAAAATGTAAAAGTGTCTTTAATGGTTGGTTCTAAACAAATCTAAAATCTTTCTCCAATTCACTTTTCAAATTATAGCCAGAGTGGTCAAATCTGATTATGTCAGTCCTCTTATTAAAATCTTTCATTTGCTTAAAGACCCTTTCAGTATTGATCCCCATCTTCCTCATGATCTCTTCTGGAGTTCTTTTTCTCCCCAAATTCTAATCACATTTACAGTTGCTCAACTTTAGATGTTCCTTCCTATCTGAAGCTATTGAACATGCTGTTCCCTCTGCTTGCAAAGCTCTCCTATCCTTCCTGCCTAGGTTACTCCTACCCAAAGATAACTTTCTCCAGGGAAAGCTTCTCTAGCATGCTAAATCAGTTGGATTCCCATGTATGTTTGCAAGATACTCTGAACTATTTCATCAAAATGAAAGGATTTATTGTTTAATTGACTATGTCTGTCTCCCCTGATAAAATGTAAGCTCTGTGAAGACAGAGACATTTTATCTTGTTCAGCACAGTGCCTGGCATATGGTGGGCACATTTAAATACCTGTTGAATGAATGAACCAACTATCTTTTTTTAAAATCTGGTTTGAAGTGTGGAAGATGTCTGATTTTAAAATATATATATTTACTTGACACCAGGTTTCTAGTTACAAATTTTCAGAAACACTGGTATGGTTTCTTGGAGGAATATGGTTTCTTGGAGGCAGGCCAGGCATGGTGGCTCACACCTGTAATACCAGCACTTTAGGAGGTCGAAGCAGGTGGATCTCTTGAGGTCAGGAGTTCAAGACCAGCCTGGCCAACATGGTGAAACCTCGTCTCCACTAAAAGTACAAAAATTAGTAGGGCGTGGTGGAGGGTCCCTGTAATCCCAGCTACTCAGGAGGCTAAGGCAGGAGATCGCTTGAACCGGAAGGCGGAGGTTGCAGTGAGCCGAGATCACACCACTGCACTCAAGCCTGGGCGACAGAGCAAGACTCCGTCTCAAAAATAAAAACAACAACAAAAAAAATGGAGATGCAGATGAGAAAAAAGCAATCATCAAACAAGGCGCTTCAAGGTGGAGTCACTGTGGAATGTCAGAAGCTTCATGAAAGACAAAAAAATTGAAGAACACTTGGGGTTAGGAATTCAAAGGTGGGCAGGCCTTATACAGACCTTGCCCTCAACAAACCTACAGCCTAATGAGAGTAGATAAACACTTAGCAAAGTGTTAATAATTTCCATGGAGCGTGCAGACCCTGGTAAAGGAGTATATTGGTGTTATTAAATACCTAATTTTGTGGGGTGGGGAAATGGAAGGAGCGGGGAAGGATTTGGTGGTCAGAGAAGCGGTTTAAGCTGCGACTTGAAAGATGAGTAGTCGGAGAACTGGGAGAAGCTATGATGTGGGATCCCACAGAGCGAGAGATTCAAGGGCACCTCGGCAGATTTGGTTTACAGTGGCCCTGGTGTGAGAGGTCATTAGCCTTGTGAACATCCCCTTGGCAAAAACGGTGAAGTTCTGCACTTCATTTCCCCAGAGCTGAGCTTGCCTCAAATTTCTGGTTCCTTATTCCCGCAGGCCCCCACCAACTGCGGAGCACAGGTGGCTCGCTGGCAGCGGGGCTTGTAGGCGCTCGACTCACACCCAGCTCCAGCCCGAGAGGCCTCAGAGGCGCCGCCCACGCCCTGGCACGTTCTTCTGGGCCAAGTCGCAGGGGCCGCCCGGGCCGCGGCGCTCACGTGACCCGAAGTGTGACGTAGGAGGAAGGAGACGCCATTAGAGGGAGGCCGAGAGGCATCGTTCTTCGCCTTTCCTCCGGTGCCTGACGTGGTGGACTGGGCCCTTCATTCTCGGACTTTCCCTCGGCCCTGCCAGGCCTCGTCCGAGGAGGCAGTGGGGACAGCGCCCGGGTCGGCGGGACCGGGGCTGGGGGCTGAGCCGGCGGTGGTTGTGAAGACGCTGCCGCGGCTGTGGGGAGGGCGGCGCGACACTCGGGCTCGGGCGGCCGGGAAGCGACGGGATGGCTGCGGCCGGCGGCAGCGGGGCGGCGGCGGCGGCGGGCCGAGCCTACTCGTTCAAGGTGGTGCTGCTGGGGGAAGGCTGCGTGGGGAAGACGTCGCTGGTGCTGCGCTACTGCGAGAACAAGTTTAACGACAAGCACATCACCACTCTGCAGGTGCGGACCTCGTGGAGCGGGAGGGGGCGCCTCGGGGCCCCTAACCCTCCGGGGCTGGGGAAACTTTGCCGCCGGGACTCCTGGATCTAGGCAGGCATATCTCAGGCCTGTCATCTCCGCCTTCCGGTTACCTTTTCGAATTCGCCCCGGGGACTCTCCAGGTCGGGGCACTCTGTAGACGTGAGGACAGGCTGTTGGGAGGGAAGTGGAAGGGCCCCAAAAAGTCCCCAGTACCCCCGTGGTGACTGCGCACGTTGTGGTCCCCATCCGTGGGCTAGCTTTTCCCTTTTGCTGCACTTCCGCCTGGGCCCTAGATGTCTTTAGCGTTGCAGTCTCCAAATGTTAGCTCCTTTTCTTTCTTTCGGAATTAGGAACTTAGCTGCGGATTTGATTTTGCGAACTAGGTGATTTGTAACTTCAGCGCTTACTGATGACTAAGTGTTTATGCAAGTTCCATTTTGTCCTGAGTAACAGGAATGGCAAAAGAGCCATCTCTGGAGGCTTTTTGAAATGACCGCTTGCCCAGGCGTGTTACGCAGTTTCATTGCAGCCTGCGTGGGTCTGACTTGTGGGTCAGTCATATTCTGCGAGGTCTGTTGACCCACGTTGAAACACCATGTGAATACTGGCCAACAATTGTTCCCCAGACTAAAAGCCGCTGCTGTTAACTGGTTTCTTTACCTGGAATAAAAGGCCGGCTTTCTTCTGCATGTACATTGGAAAGGTGTTAAAATGTGATCATTTATTGAGAGTAAAACCAGGCCTTTAAGGGAGTTGTACTCACCCCAGTCTCCCAAAGAAGTCAGTTTTCATGTATTAGAAGAAATTTATCCTACTAATTTGACCTATCAATTTGGTCAAAGGCAGTAAAATCTAGTAGACTTTTGAGCCTGATTGTCCAGGTTCGTATATCACCTTCATCCATTTAGCTGACTGTGTTATACTGGGTAATTACTTAACCTGTCCGTGCCTAAGTTTCTTCTGTTAAAATGGCCGTAATAGTAGTATCTAGCTCATAGGATTGTTAGGATAAATATACAGAATATTTTATCCTGGTCCAGTGGAAGCTATCTTTAATTACTGTCCCAGTTTGCACAATAGGTCTTAATTAGTAAATGTGTAGTATGTGAGAACATCGATACTACTTAATAGAATGCATAATCTCCTAATTGTTGTGACATTGGATGTTTGATGCTATTATTAAACTACTGAGTCTAGAATTTACAAGACGCTCTGGCTCTGATTCCATGTTCTATTTTTACTCCTCTGTTTTTACTCCTATGTAAAGCATATCTGAAAAAGTGAGTGTCAGGAAATTGCATTTTAAAACAATCCTTGTACCAGAGCACTAACCAAGTTTTAATAGTGGATTGTTATTGTTCAGTGTCATTAGTGAGAGCCTTGTGTTTTAGATCAAAAAAATTCACTGGACAAATATGTAGGATCGTTTGGAAGTTTAGAGATTTACTTAGGTAAAATAGTAAAAATAGCTAACATTTAATAAGTTCTTACTGTGCTGATTCTTTTGCTTGCTTTCTGTCATTTAATTCTTATCACACCCTGTGAAGTGGATAGTTTAGTGGATAGCCCCATTTTACAGGTGAGGAAATAGGTTTAGTTGAGTAATTTGCTGGCAGTAATATTACCACAAGTCAATAGTGCAGAAGTATCCAAGCTCGAATTTGAACCCCTGTCTGACTTCAGATTTTGAGCAATTAAAGCACACTACTTCTGGATATTGGCGAACAACCCATCTAGTGTTTTCCTTTATGCAAAGATCTAAGATAAAAGAAAATTATTGTAATTGAGATCTTAATGTTTTTTTCAAAAGACAATTTGAGTCTCGTCCTGTCACCCAGGCTGAAGTGCAGTGATCTCCACTCACTGCAGTCTCCACCTCCTGGATTCAAGTGATTCTCTTGCATCAGCCTCCCAAGAAACTGGGATTATAGGCGGGCACCACCAGGCCTGGCTAATTTTTTTGTGTTTTTTGTAGAGATGGGGTTTCACCATGTTGGCCAGGCAGGTCTTGAACTCCTGACCTCGGGTGATTTGCCCACCTTGGCCTCCCAAAGTGCCGAAATTACAGGCGTGAGCCACTGCGCCTGGCCATACCCCTTCAACTTAAAAATTATACTTCCGTTATAAATTTCTCAAACATTCTTGAAGCTAAAAACAGAGTAAGGATTTTTAACTATATGAAAAGCCACTGCACTCTTACACAGGGGAGGATGAATTTATAGAAGATATCCAGTATTAATATCTGAATTATAGAATTTAGGATTTTGTCGTACACCAATTTATATAAACAGCAATGTGTCTAATCTCTTTCAGAGATATCAGTTCACCTCATCTTAACAGTTTTTCAGAGGAGTTTGATTTATATGATTTGTAAGACACAACTTTGTATCCTTTTAATTTGCGAATGGAAAAGAAATCATGTCAGAATAGGAGAGGAAGAGTTTACCTTCTTTCTTGTCAACAGACTACCTGTCTCTCTAAACTACTTTGTATTTTATAAAGGGCATTCTCATACATTTCAAAGAATTGCAGGACTGACAGGAATTTAGGATAGTTTATGTATGGTTCGCTATTTGGGGTTTTTAATAGTTGAGTCAAGTGATTGTCCATTTTTTTTTTAACATCTTGGAAGTGACATGAACTGGTACTATGGAAAGTGGAAAGGTCACTATGTCCTAAGGTGGCCCATTTCATTTTTTTTTTTCTTTTTGAGACCGAGTCACACTGTCACCCAGGCTGGAGTGCAGTGGCATGATCTCAGCTCACTGCAACCTCTGCCTCCTGGATTCAAGTGATTCTGCTGCCTCAGCTTCTTGAGTAGCTGGGCGCATGTCACCATGCCTAGCTAATTTTTGTGTGTTAAATAGAGTTGGGGGGGGTCGCCATGTTGGCTAGGCTGGTCTTGAACTCCTGACCTCAGGTGATCCACCCACCTCGGCCTCCCAAAATGGTGGGATTACAGGTGTGAGCCACCGCGCCTGGTCCCATTTCACTTTTAGCTAGGTCTAACTTCTAATAAATTTTTCTGTATATAAAGCCAAAATCTGTTTCCCTGTAGTTTCCAGTCCTGATTCTGCCCTCTGAATCTTGGTGTCTCGTATGACATCCCTTCTGATAGTTGAAGATAGCTATCTTGTCTTCTCTTGGGTAAACAGCTCTAGTTCCCTTAACTGGATCTCCAGTGACAGTGACATCATTTTAAATCCTTTCACTTTTTTTTTTTTCTTTTGGAAGCACAGTCTTCTCTGTTTCTCAGGCTGGAGTGCAGTGGCACTATCATAGCTCCCTGCAACCTCAAACTCCTGGGCTCAAGTAATCCTTCCACCTCAGCCTCCAAGTAGCTGGGACCACAGGTGTGTGCCACCATGCCTGGCTAATTTTTTTTAATTTTTAGTAGAGTTGAGGTTTTGCTATGGTGCCCAGGCTAGTCTAGAACTTCTGAGCTCAAGCAATCTTCCCACCTTGGCCTCCTGAAATGCTGGAATTACAGGTATGAGCTACTGTGCCTGGCCCCTCCACTATTTTGATGTCTCTTCTAGATACTATTTAATCATTGCCCTTATTAAAGAATGATGCCTTCAGCTGTAGAAATAATTCCAGGTGTTGTGGTTTGAACCGAACAGAGAAGTGCAGGCTGTTACCTCTCCTGTTGAGAGTTCTTTTCCAACACTGAAGTAGAAAAGATTCTCTGAGCTTTCGGGGAAGCTCTCACTTTGATAAATATTGAATTTGCTGTCAACTGAAACATCTTAGTCTTATAAAGCTTCAAAGAAATGGTCATTATTTGTATCTCTCAAATTCTCTTTTCTTTGGTATGGTAGTTTAGCGTTTTCTTTTGTTTCTAAAGTACTTGACCCATTAAAGTTGGCTTTGGTAGATTTGCTCCAGTAGTTAAGCCTGTTAATGTCCTTTTGAATTTTGATTCTGTATTTCATGAAACACTGGGCTCCTGTGGGCCAGGCACTGGCTTGGGTCCTGGACATAGAAAGCTTAAGGTGTGGAAGCTACTGTCTGGATTAGCTACTTTTTAACTTTGTCATCTGAAGATTTTGGTAACAATTCCTTTAATGCTCTCAACAGATCATTAATAAAGACTGAAAGAAAGCAGGGAGAGAGACGGCCAAGTACAAAGCTCTTCAGCAAGTCTTCCTGCAGTCCAGTGATGCATGACCAGAAGTGCAATTTTCTGTAGACATATAGAATCTTAGGGAGGGGCTTTTTTGGGCCATGCATGGGCCACAGGCTATCCCCTCCTCCTTCCCTTGAGTGAGAAACAGTTATTAATGGAGTACTGTACATATTAATGATAATGGAAGACTGACCACTATGAACTACTAGTGGACACAAATCCCTTAATACAATGTAAACAGTTACTCCAGCATTGAAGTTCTCCTTTTTGCCCAGGTCACATCTGTCTTGCCCACAAGGTTATCATGAGATGTTTTGTCAGATTCTTGCAGAAGACAAGATATGCTGTGTTTCTGCCATGCTCAGAACTATTAAAAGGCCATATAATGTGGTGAAAAGAGAAAGGACTTTGAAGTTAGTCTGGGGTTTGAATTCTAACTCCCACTTCATAGCCATCGTGATCCTGACAGAATATTCTAATGCCTGTAAGCGAGCTCCTTTACTATAAAATGGGAGTGCCTTACTCGTAGGACTTTATGTGGAATACACAGACAGTCATCATAGGTAAAGCTCCTAGCACAGACCCTGGCACATATTTGTTTAATAAATGTTTGCTGTTAAATGAATAGATGGTGCTGGATTTATGTTTTTCTTTCATGGTAATTCAGTCAAAAAATAATGGGATTTTCACATGAATTATTTTGAGAGCTCATGCTGTCTCTGAAGGGTCATTGCATTTTAAAATTGCTTATAGATTAGACAAATGTTTTAAAACAAATCCATTCTAGTGTTTTCACTGAGAGTGACATTTCTGGAATTCACTTTTTTTTTTTTTTTTTTTTAATTGTGACATTTGCCATACTTTGGTGTTTTATTATGGCTTTTTCCAGAGCTGCTCCAAGATTACTGATAGGTATAGAGTAATTCTGTAGGTAAGCTCTCTGAACTTGTATGGAATCCCCAAACTCCCTCGTGTGATTTCCTCGCTGATTTGAGGCTTTGATAAACTTGGCAGAAATACGAAAGACAATTGGAGTGAGGGAGTTACTGCTGTTTCTCTGGAACTCTGAAGGCAACACTATTGAATCTATGCAGTTAAATTCAAGAAATATTTATTTTATATTTGGTATATGTCAAACATTGTATTAGCTGGGGAATATAAAGATGAGCAAGATACTTTATCAGTTACCTTTCTTGATTTTATTCTTAAAGGATTGTGCCATTTTGGTTGTAACCACTTCCTCAATGTGGTGTGTCCTCTTTATATCTGTGCTTCTGGGTTAGGTAACCCTTTTTTTCCCTTATTGAAGGTGCTTATTGAAGATTATACATTCTAATTTAAGTGCCTTATATCACTTTTGACTAATTTCCTCTGTAAAAAGTGACATTGTTTATAATCAGGACCAACAGTTCTCTTTCTTTTTAGAGCCCCACCTATAGAATTCTGCCTGCCTTCTGAAGTCTAGGATAGGTGACTGGGTGATTATGATTAGCAAAGTAGTGCTGTAAGGTTGGCTGGGCATGTAGTATCCTGACAGTTTGGGAAATGAGGAAACTAAGACTTGGATTGGCTGGGTGTGGTGGCTCACACCTATATCCCATGCTTTGTTGGATGAGGTGGGAGGATCGCTTGAGGTCACAAGTTCAAGACCAGCATGGGTAACATAGCAAGACTCCATCTCTAGTTTAAAAAAAAAAAAAATTAGCTGGGCATGGTGGTGTACACTCATATTCCTAGGTACTCAGGAGGCTGAGGCTGGTGGATCATTTGAGCTTTAGAGGTTGAGGCTGCAGTGAGCTATGATTGTGCTACCGCACTCCAGCTAGGTGACAGACCCTGTCTCCTAAAAAATAGAAAAGCCTTGAATTAAATTTCCAAGGTCCCACAAATAGAAATGGTGTGCCAGCCTGGGCATAGTGGCTCACACCTGTAATCCCTGCACTTTGAGAGGTATAGATGGGAGGATATCTTGAGCACAGGAGTTTAAGACCAACCTGGGCAACATAGTGAGACCTTGTCTTTAAAAAATAAAAATAAAAGGGCCAGGCATGGTGGCTCACACCTGTAATCCAAGACTTTGGGAGGCCGAAGTGAGTAGATCACCTGAGGTCGGGAGTTCAAGACCAGCCTGGTCAACATGGTGAAATTCCGTCTCTACAAAAATTAACTGGGTATGATGGCGGGTACCTGTAATCCCAGCTGCTCGGGAGGTTAAGGGAGGAGAATCACTTGAACCCAGGAGGCAGAGGTTGCAGTGAACCAATGTGCCATTGCAATCCAGCCTAGGTGAGGCCCTGTCTCAAAAAGATAAAAAATAAATAAATTTAAAAAATAGAAATGTGTAGCATATTTTTCTTAAGCCTAGTCTACTACTTTTTAAACGTAAATTTATTTTATTTTTGTTTCAAGACACTCGGCTTTTACTTATTTATTTTTTAAATGCACTTTAACCTGAGCAACACTTGGCATTCAGGTTCTAGAAGTGTTTTTACACTTTGTGTCATAGTCTTAGTCTAGGAATCTTGGTATCATTGTACAAAGAATATTTTGAATGTTCAAAATGTTTTCTAAGTATCCTGAAAGCCACATCACTGTTGATTTAGGCAATTTATTATAATATCTTTGTAATCAATACAATGATTTATTTTTGAAGTTCTTTTTAAAAATCTTTTCCCCATTCTATATATGTGTATATATATTTTTTGAGACAGTCTTACTCTTGTCACCCAGGCTGGAGAGCAATGGATGCAATCTTGGCTTATTGCAACCTCTGTCTTCTGAGTATAAGTGATTCTCTTGCTTCAGCCTCCTGAGTAGCTGGGATTACAGGTGCCCGCCACCATGCCTAGCTAATTTTTGTTTTTTTTTTTTTTTTTTGTATTTTTAGTAGAGTTGGAGTTTCACCATATTGGCCAGTCTGGTCTCAAACTCCTAACCTGTTGTGAGCCACCATGCCTGGCCTAGCTTAGTTTTCTGATAGCTAATTTTTATTGCCTTGCTAGAGAGGGCTAATTTTATAAATTAACCTGCCTGAATGCTGTCATGTCTTAAATCTGAAAGTGGTAATGCTTTATTCATTTATTTTTTATTTTATTTTAAAAATTGACAAATAATTGTACATTATTCTTTACATACTTGAGTCTGCACCAGTGTTAGCGACTAGCAAGAATATTTATTTTGCATTCTCTCCCTCTCTCTCTCTCTCTGTGTCTCTCTCTCTCTCTCTCTCTCTCTCTCTCTCTCTCTCTCTCTCTCTCATACACTCCCCCACACCAGGCCCCCAATTAATGAAGTCTTTTGAATTTACTAGATACTAGATTAAGCCAGGAAAGTATTTGTTGACAATGTAGTTACTATGTAGCTTTCAACAGATACCTTATAATTGTTACATACTACTTTAGGTGGTTTGCTTTGCCAGGAGATTAGTTAGCAAGCACAGCAAATGATTTGGCTAACAAAGAACCAAAAAATTGATTAAACTAGTTATGAAAAGAATTTGGCAGATACATTTTTCCCTATTATTCCTTTCTTATAATCCTATTTTGCTTTTTTTAAAATTCATTTTTAATTTCTTTCCTCTTCCCTGTGATTACCTGGAGATTTTTTTTTTTTAATAGCATTTTCTTTTTTTTATTATCCACTATGATTTCCGGTAAGATGTTGGTTAAACAAGAATCAACATACAAATTACAGATGAGAACCTGAGCTAGTAAGACTGTTAATTTTTTAATACCGCTAAAGCATAGAAGATGAAACAATTGGGATTAGAAGAAGTACTCATGCAATAACTCAGGATTTGAAGGACGTGGGGTGGAAAATGTGCCATTAGTTAGATCCTTGCTACTAACACTTTGTGCTTACCCTGAGAATATTTGGAGAGGTTAGGGTCCAGGAACGCTTACTGTCCAAGTGGAGGAGTGCCAAGTTAAGAAATATGTGTATGTTCTAGAATAGTAGCTTTGTGCAATGGAAAAAGCATTGTGGAGTCAGACAGGCTTCCACCCACTGCAGCACCCAGTTGAGTTGTCTGACCTTCCGTGAGTCACTGTATTATTATTTTTTTAAATCAGGTTCACAGCTGTAAAGTAAGGCTAATTATCTACTTCACAGTGTTGTTGAAACATTCATTGAAAAAGCCCAAGCACAGTGCTTAGCCCACATGGTGTTTTTCATACCCCTTCCTATAGTCCTGGAACCTTTTGAATTGCTATCATTTAATGTCACTCTCCCTCCTTCCCTTTTTAGACTGGGGGTTCTTTACTGAGAAGTTGCCAGGCATTTGTAAATCTCTTGGAAGTGCGTGGGAATTGTTTTTAGTATGTATGTAGGAGCAGTTTTTGGAGAAGTGAGTAGGTTCATGGCTTTCTTCATATTCTTAAAGAAGTTTGTAATTACTTCCCCCATTCTCACTACCATGCAATAGAATTAAGAACCACTGCTCCAGAGTAATTATTATAATTACAGTGGTATCTCAGTAGTCCAGCCAAATTAAGTGTGCCTAGTAAAGGTGATTTAAAAAGAAATTTCAGCCTTTTGATTGTTCGCTGCTATCTTTTTTATAAATTTTTATTTTTATTTCAATAGTTTTTGGGGGACAGGTGGTTTTTTGTTAACATGGTTAATTTCTTTAGTGGTGATTTCTAAGATTTTGGCGCACCCATCACCCGAGCTGTGTATACCGTATTCAGTATGTAGGCTTTTATCTCATACCCCGCTCCAAACCTTCCTCGAGTACCCAAAGTTCATGATATCATGAACTCTTGTTTTTTTTTTTAAACAGAGTCTTGCTCTGTTGCCCAGGCTGGAGTGCAGTGGCACGATCTCGCCTCACTGCAACCTCTGCCTCCTTGGTTCAAGGAATTCTCCTGCCTCAGTGTCCTGAGTAGCTGGGATTACAGGCGTATGCCCCCATCCTGAGCTAATTTTTGTATCTTTTTAGTAGAGTTGGGGTTTCACCATGTTGGCCAGGCTGGTCTTAAACTCCTGACTTTGTGATCTGCCCACCTTGGCCTCCCAAAATGCTGGGATTACAGGTATGAGCCACTGTGCCTGGCCATTGTATTATTATATATTCCTCATAGCTTAGCTCTCACTTATAACTGAGAACGTACAATATTTGGTTTTCCATTCTTGAGCTACTTCACTTAGAAAAATGGTCTCCAGCTCCATCCAAGTTGCTGTAAAAGACATTATTTCATTCCTTTTTATGACTGAGTAGTTTTCTATGGTGTATATATATACCACATTTTCTTTATTCACTTCTTGGTTGATAGACACTCAGGTTGCCTCCATATCTTTGCAGTTGTGAATTGTGCTGTAATAAACATACGTGTGCATGTGTCTTTTTCATATGTCTACTTCTTTTCTTTTGGGTACTCAGTAGTACTGGATCAAATGATGGTTATATAATACTTTTAATTCTTTAAGTAATCTCCTTACTGTTTTTCTTAGTGGTTGTTCTAGTTTATATTCACACTATTAGTGCAGAAGTGTTCCCCTTTTATCACATCCACACCAACATCTATTGTTATTTTGGCTTTTTAATTTTGGCCATTCTTGCAGGAGTAAAGGGTATCTTATTGTGATTTTAATTTGCATTTCCCTGATAATTAGTCATGTTGAGCATTTTTTCATATGTTTGTTGGCTGTTTGTATATCTTCTTTTGAGAATTGTCTTTTCATGTCCTTTGCCCACTTTTTAATGGGATCTTTTTTTTTTTTTTTCTTGCTGATATATTTGAGTTCCTTGTAGATTCTGGATATTAGTCCTTTGTTGGATGCTTAGTTTGCAAACATTTTCTCCCTCTCTGTGGGTTGTGTGTTTACTCTGCTGATTATTTCTTTTGCTGTGCAGAAGCTTTTTAGTTTAATTAGGTCCCATTTATTCATTTTTGTTTTTGTTGCATTTGCTTTTGGGGTATTAGTCATGAATTCTTTGCCTAAGCCAGTGTCTAGAAGAGCTTTTCCAATGTTATCTTCTAGAATTTTTATGGTTTCAGGTCTTAGATTTAAGTCTTTGATCCATCTTAAGTTGTATTTTGTATAAGGTAAGAGATGAGGATCCAGTTTTATTCTTCTACATGTGGCTTGCCAGTTTTCCCAGCACCATTTATTAAATAGGCCGTCTTTTCCCAAATTTCTGTTTTATTTGCTTTGTCAAAGATCAGGTGGGAGTATTTGACTTTTTTTCTGGGTACTCTCTCTTGTTTCATTGGTGTATGTGCCTATTTTTATACTTGTTTGCTGCTTTCTTGATGTTTCAGCTTTCTTCTTAAATATATCAATAATTTTACTCTTTAAAAAATAGTTTTTCTAAAAGTTTTTTAAAAAGAAAGAAAATGTCTATAAAATATTAAAAACTTAGAATTTCTATAAAACGAGATCATTTACAAAATAGAAGAAATCTTTCCATAGAGCAGGGCTTAAGGTTTTCATTATGATGGAAAAAAAAATTTACTAGAGATCCTTTGATAAGCTTTACTAGTGCATCATATCTCTGAGTTAAAATAATTTGATCAATAAGGAAACTTAGAAGCATATCTCCTACTAAATTGAGTTATACCTGCATTGATTTACCTGGGCACATTGTAGATCTGTTTATCTATAATAACAGCATTTGACTGTCTATTGTGGGCAGGGTACTATGACTTTCCCCTTTTCTTCCACAAGAGAAGAGGCATTAGAGAGTTCAGATCTCAGTCAGGAAAGTATGATGGCATAGTGGTTATGATTAATGTCTGAAGCCAAACTGCCTGGAATTTCAAGTGGCACTATGTCACTTACTGTGTGACCTTGGGCAAGATATTTACCTTCCTTATGCCTCATTTTCCACATCTGTAATACATGGACAATAATCTCTGACTCACAGGTTGTTATCGGCACCTGAGAATTAAATGAATTAATATTTGAGAAGCTCTTAGAACACTACCCATTTCATTGTAAGCACTGTGAAAATGTAAAATTTTCACAGTGGAAAATGAAGAGATAATTTATACTATAAGATAGTATAAGCTGCAGTAAATGGATAGTCGATTCCCTAAAATTCTTCAGGATAGAAAGATTTAGTGTGCATTGCATGCATGAATATAAGAGAACATGAAAATTCAAGGAAAAAGAGCTGTATTTAGATAGGTAGAATTCAGATAGAGAACAGATTAGGCCCAAATTTGAGGGGAATTTTCTGAACAGAAGAATTAAATAGGATGTAAAAAAAGCCAAATAAGATGGAGAATAAGTAAAGAAATATTGGAAGCCATCCTAGAAGGTAGATGTGTACGCATTGTGCAAGTCTCTGGATATAAAGATAAGGCTTTGAGACTTATAATTGTAGATGTGGGCTCCCTAACTTTATAAAGAAGAAGCTTATGAATGATTTTGTGAAAAGTGCATAGCACAGTACTTGGCAGAAAATAAGTTTTAATAAATGTTGGCTACTATTAGCAACAGTAATAGAAATGACTATGTAGTGTTTTACTGCATGGATGGGCTATTTTTTGAATTTTTAACTAATTACCCATTAATGAACACAGATAATTTCATTGATTTTGTTTTTCCACATAATGAATGTTGTGATGTGTACTCTTTCTGTAAAAGTGTTTTTTGTATCCGTGGTTCCTTAGGGGAGACTTAATTCTGTCCTTTAAACTTGCCATGGGAGGGTGTTGGGAAATTTCAGAGGGGATGTTAGAAAAGAAATGAGGGAGCTTTACCAGCTCTGATGCACTCCCTTCTGCTGAGAAATCTCTGCAACACTCATGATAGAAAGGTTATGATATTAGCTGTCAGCAGGGATGTTTAAGGTTGCTTATTAAAAATGATAACCTATTAGGGAACCCTTCTCTGAGTTAGAAGTTTTGTTTTGTTTTTAATCAGGGAAGCTTTGGGAAGATAATGGCATGCAGAGCAGAGTGTGAGGTGAACCAGAGGTATTTATGTTATAACATAATAAAAGACTGGTGGTCATAGACCCCAGAGGAAATATGAAGACAAGGCTTGGTAGATTTTGAAGGTATATGAACTGACAAGGGCTTAAGAAGATACTTCTAAGGTTCTAAACTTCAATGAGAAAGTCAATGTGATCAGAATACTAAAGTCAGAATGAAAATCCAATTTTGGGGAGAAGATTGGTTCAGTCTTACATGTGTTTGAAAAAGAGGCATTTAAGTTGACCTACCCGTTAAATATTTGGATAGGATTCAGAGTTACTTTTTTTTTTCGTGTGGCATTGATACTGAAACCATGAAAATGACTGAGTTCAAATAAATTACATAGCTAGTATGTGGCAAAGCTGAGATTCACATCCACAGATTCTGCTCCAAAGTTTATATTCTTAGCTCCTATGCTGGCATGAATGGGAGAAGTAATTTGTTCTCATAACCTATATTTGCTCTTCTCATATTTCAGGTTACTTTGCTGTTTTGGCATTTAATTTATTTTTCCCCTTTTCTGTATAATTTTTATTTACTGCAATATCGTCATGATATCTTGGGCCTTGAAGGCAGACATACGTGGGTTTGGAACCCAGCTCTGCCATTTATATTTATCTGTGGGCTCCTTAGTTAATCACTGCATCCAGTGGCCTTTTCTTAGTTCTAATTTTCCATGGTGTGTCCATGGCAAAAAGACCTTCCTGAAATCTAGGTTTCTTATTCTTCAGTAATTTACCATCCTGGCCTTTTATCTGTTTCACCTTTTCTGCACTTTCTTCTATATAAATACACCTAAATGTGACTATCTCTACATAGGTCTGAACTCAGCTCCCTATTCCTTTTTTTAAAACATGTCAGCTGACTCTGGATTCTGGATATATTTCCTCTTCAGTAACTCTTGGTTCTGTTCTTTCTTTCTATCGTCATTGTCTTAGTTCAGACCTCCTCCCTGCCTTCCCCTACCCCCAATTTTGTAATAGCATTCTTTCTACCTATCTTTTCTAGTCCAACCTCCCTTCCTATCCCAGGGTCATTCTCTTAAAATATAGATCTATTTCCCCATTGCTTGAAACCATTCAGTGATTCTCCATTGTCAGTAGTCCTGTTTTTTCACACAGTTATTCTTTAGGATGAATTAGGTGTTTTTCTAGGGAAAAAAGGTTTAGTGCTATACAGAAGAAACTTGGGAAAAAAGAGTTAAGTGAATTTGGGAAGTGCCTGTATAAATGCAGTCAGCTAGCCTTCCTTTTGGCAGCATCCTAATGCACTAATGTGCATTGTTAATGTACAAAGATCAATAAATAGCATTTCCTAAGTATACCTGGTGTGTGTGTGTGTGTGTGTGTGTGTGTGTGTGTGTGTGTGTGTGTGTCTAAATTCATGTCTGGTGTCTTAGAACAGGTTTTATTGAGACCCACAAGATAAAGTCCATCTATGTAGTCTCATCTCTGTCTTGACCATACCCACTTGGAATTCCCCTTGGGATGGGGTCATGTGTTTGAGGCTTCAGTGGCTTCACTCATCTATCAGGAAAAACCGCTACTGCTCTA
>NW_022436942.1:31056849-31057947 GCF_009761245.1 Sapajus apella
TTTTTTTTTTTTTTTTTTTGAGACGGAGTTTCGCTGTTGTTGCCCGGACTGGAGTGCAATGGCATGATCTCGGCTCACCGCAACCTCTGCCTCCTGGGTTCAATCAATTCTCCTGCCTCAGCCTCCCGAGTAGCTGGGATTACAGGCACGCACCATCATGCCCAGCTAATTTTTGTATTTTTAGTAGAGACGGGGTTTCACCTTGTTGACCAGGATGGTCTTGATCTCTTGACCTCGTGATCCACCCGCCTCGGCCTCCCAAAGTGCTGGGATTATAGGCGTGAGCCACCGCGCCCGGCCTTCTCTGAAGCCTTCTTTGACTCATTCAGACAACTGTTACACTTTCTTTCTCAGTACTATCTTTACAGTGTGCTTGGCAAGACCCTCCATTTTAGCACTTATCACATGGAATCGTAATTCTCTTTATTTTTATTTCTCTAATAGAGTATAAGTTCCTTGAGGGCTAGAACCATGTTCTTTCATTTCTCTGACATTAATACTTAGGATAATTATTGAATATATGTTAATTGAGTTATGAAGTAATTGTGGAACCATTTTGAATAGTATTGATATTTGTACAGTAAGTAAAACCACCAGTAGACATTTATCTTATCTTACAAATCTTAGACTCTTTCTATGAGTAGTTAAGGTGGCATCAAATTAAATGCTCTAGGAAAAATCGTGTTTCACATAGATAAGGAAAAACATTAAGGAAAAAAAGTACTTATTTTCTGTGTATTTTTTTATAACCTATATTCAGAAAACAAGATTTTTTTAGATTAAAATGTAAATAATGTCTTATCTTTAATGAAACAGTTTTGATCATTAAAGCTCAGTGATTACTTTTCCTTTCAGAAAACTTTTACATTGAGATGATTCAGTCATCAATAGTTGTTAGGATAAAGAACATTATTTTATATGAAACGTTGTGTAACGTATATTTCTCTTCTTAGGCATCATTCTTAACAAAGAAGTTAAATATTGGTGGGAAAAGAGTAAACCTTGCCATATGGGTAAGTGAACTTTTCCAACTATTGTGCATAGAGGCATCTTCCTTTCTTTCTTTCTTTCTTTTTTAAGTTAATTGGAGATTAGCCA
>NW_022436942.1:31058047-31063015 GCF_009761245.1 Sapajus apella
GCCTCCAAAGTGCTTGGATTACAGGCGTGAGCCACCACACCTGGCAGCCAAAACTTTTTCAAAAAATTTTTTAAAAATCTCAAAATCTGGTTGAGAATTATATCTGGACTATAATTGTATATTTGAATATTGCTGTCATAACTTTTCATCTGGAGAAGGGTCAGGTCAGAAGAGTTCCACTTCAAAGAGAGGATAGGATGGGTGGACAGCTTGCCTGGCCTTTTTTTCCCCACCCTGCTGTGTATTCCAGCCTTCTAAGGGAATGGCTGGTAGAGAGTAGGGTGAGGATAATGCAGTAGGGTACTTGCTGACTGGTGGTCTTGATGCATGTGCTGTTTCCCTGTCTCTCCCAGTGTGGGAAATTAAATTTAGGGTAGAGCCTATTCCTGGCTTATAATGCTGTGTTGGCTGTTTTGACCCCCTGGCAACTGAACTGGTTTTTTAATAGAGGTGGGGTAGTTGCTGAGGAGGAGGAAGGTTGGGAGGGAAAAAGTAACTTTTGTATATCAGTAAAACATTACATATTGGTTATAACTTGACTTAAAATTTTTTTGTATGATCTGTTTTGCCATTTCGTTTCTGTTAGTAGGGTTTTAGGGTTGTCTGTGACTTTATGCCCTATTTTCCAATTAATCAAAAGTTTACTGTGGTTGCAATTGTACATTTGTATTTTTCTTCTGATCTAATAAGCATTTGTTGCTCTATTTAGGATACAGCAGGTCAAGAGAGATTCCATGCGTTGGGTCCAATTTACTACAGAGATTCAAATGGAGCTATTTTAGTTTATGACATAACAGATGAAGACTCTTTTCAGAAGGTATTCTGTTTACTTTATGAGTAGATGTCTTAGAAGAGCAACAGTAATTTTTCAAGTTTCCATTAATATACCTTTGTTCACTAATGTGATTAGTTTTGTTTTTAAAAATAAAGTATATAATTTGTGCGTAACTGGTGACCACTTACATTTTCTTTTCTTTTTCTTCTCACCTACAACATGCAGGTATACTCATATGTTTAATGAAATATTTAATACACATGAATTAATTTATGTTAGAATAGTTAATGGCTTATTACATGGCTTTCTCAAATATTAGGAAAGAGAAATATTTGAAGTTGAGCTTCAGAAAAATATGGGGGCTTTTGTTTCTCCCTCTTAAGGAGAAATCACACATACTTCCTTAATTCCATACGTACTGGGACCTGAAAACTTGGTGTGGCTGCACAGATTCCTTTATGTGAAAAGAAAAAAGGAGGAAAATCACATTTAAGCTTTCTCCTTGCCAAATATAATACAAGTTTTAAAAGGACAATCTTAAAGTTCTCTGATTAGTTTATTCCCCTTCAAATATATACCACTTACGTACAACTCAAAGTTGTCTGGGACCAAAAATGAGTTACCATTTAATTTACCCCTGAATTCTAATCACAGTCAGATGGGTTACTTATTTGACCTTTCTTCCTAAAGCAGTTCTTGGAATAAATTTGTCAACAATGTTTAACCACAGGGAGTAAGGCCAAGGAAGAAGCTTTTCTTGCTTTGAGTTACAGGAATTTCACCAATTCCTTACCTTGTTGTTTTGTTTTTTTCTCTTTATTTTTTTCCCAGTTAAATCTGATAGAGCAGATATACAAGTTAGCGCTTGGGTTATTAATGATATATGGAAGAACTTAGTCCAAGAAGTAGAAAATGAAACGATAGGTACCTTGCAGATTTAATGATTTTTAAAAGTTATTTTGATGGTGCTGTTTGTTATCCCCTTCTAGCTTTTTGCATGAAAAGAAATAGTTTAACTATTTTATTAAGGGAAGATTGAGGCCAGGCGCACTGGCTCACGCCTGTAATCCCAGCACTTTGGGAGATTGAGGCAGACAGATTACTTGAGGTCAGGAGTTTGAGACCAGCCCAGACAACACGGTGAAACCCGTCTCTACTAAAAATACAAAAAAATTAGCTGGGCCTGGTGGCACATGCCTGTAATCCCAGCTCTTCAGGAGGCTGAGGCAGGAGAATCACTTAAACCCGAGAGGCAGAGGTTGCAGTGAGCCAAGGTTGCACCACTGCACTCCAACCTGGGTGACAGAGCGAGACTCCATCTCAGAAAAAAAAAAAAAAAAAAAAAAGAGCAGATAGTCATTTATGTTGAAAATTGACCAGTTATCTATTGCTAAACCCCCAAAATTTGTTGGCTTAAAATAATGATTTATTATTTCTCATGATTCTGTGGGTTGACCAGGCAGGTCCACTGCTGTTTTTGATGTCACTGGAGTCACTCATACAGCTGCACTGAACTGGGGAGTTTGGCTAGGGCTGGAATATCCAAGAAGGCCTAGTTCTCCATCCGCCCTCTCACTACATCTGGTGTCTTATCATCCAGTTTACTCTCTCTGTGTGCTCTCTCATTATTCTGTATTCTAGCTTAAGCTTTTTTTATATGACAACTGGATCCCAAGAGTTAAAAGTAGAAGCTACCAGGCCTTCTTAAGGCTTAAGTCTGGGACTGGCACAGCATTACTTCTGCCACATTTTCTTGTCAAAACAGGTTATAAGGCCAGCCCAAATTCAGAGGGTGGGGAATTTGACTCTACCACTTGATGGGTGGATTGACAAAGAATTTGTGACCATCACTACCTTACCAAAAATGTATGGGGGTAAGGAATAGATAGAGTGCCTTTGGAGGGGTATCTGATTGGAAATGACTAACAAATTTTTTAAAAAAATTGGTTAGGTTAGTAGGTTGTGATACTGTATGCACATGGAAGAGAGTAATACATAATTGGATTCTGGTGTGTTTCTTTTGAGGTGATGAAGATGTACATTTTATGCCAGTACAGTCAAATTTTTCTTATGTGAAATCAATAAAGAGTAGAAGTTAAATGCTTTGAAAACTTTATACATATATTTGAATGAAACAAAAAGGTGGGGCTATACTAAGAAAATTCGTTTAGTGCTGTTATAAAGATGACATGGTGATGATAATTACTCTTGCTTTTATAAGGATTTTAGATTTGCTAAAGATAGTTCCTCTGCATTCTTGCAGAGAATAGGAATGTGGAAGTGTTATATTTGTGTACTATAAGACCAGTTGCATAGTAAGTGGTTACCATGTATCTAGTGTCATTTTTGGAATTTACAGATACATGTGTATTTTTTCTGTATAAGTTCAGTGTGATTTGTTTACATCCAGATTAAATTTCATTGCAAAGAATGAAGGCAGGTGTCCAAGTTTGCCTTTTATTCTGTTATAATCAACATATTTAAAATTGTGAGTTGAAAAGATTAATCTACTTAATTCCAGTTTACTGCCAACAGTGCCTTCTGCTAGTCTTCATTCATATTGAAGAATCAGTTTGTAACCGGAGTTATTGTATGTCATTGTTTATCTACCAGAGGATGACAATGCCTGGAGACATCCTTGGTTGTCACGACTGGAGGATGCCACTAGAAGTGGGTAGGAAGTCAGGGATGCTGCTAAATATCATACATTGCATAGGACAGTGTCCCACAACAAAGAATCATCTGTACTAAAATGTTAATATTGCCAAGGTTGCAAAACCCCGTCATACACTGAATGATGAAATTATTTTAACGCTCTTACTTTTTTTGGTGCTTATATACTTTTTTTTGTTTGTTTGTTTTTAAGTCTGTGACACTGAAGCTCCTATGTCCTCTATTTAGGAATTAATTAGTGTATAAAAGACTGTTTTAAACCCATGTGTTCCTAAGTCTAAAGCGACACTGTTAATCTATATTGTAAAGCATCTGTTATCAGAAGCTGGTGTTGATATGCTTTTGCTCTAGTGAATAGCTTTGCTTTGATCTGTGGAAGACTGATGCAAATTTGTAATTAGAGTTGCTTCTGTATATCCTTCTATTGTATGTTCATATGTACATGGTTTGCAATATAACCTGGCAATAAATGATTCTTCAGTGAATCATTTCTAGTAATAACTAAATAAATAGACTGTTAAACAAAATTCGGAAGTATTTTGACAGTGTTGAGTTTTTGGGTGTTATGATAGTGGTAATTCTAACAGGATTTGTTTTAATATGTGCTCTTTTGTGTATACAGGTAAAAAACTGGGTCAAAGAATTACGGAAAATGTTGGGAAATGAAATCTGTTTGTGTATAGTTGGTAAGCATCATTACTTTTTTTTTTAAAGACTCCTTTGTTTCCTTACTGTTTCATTAAAAACATTATAAACAAGTAATTTTTGTTTTCAAGTTACATGAGAAAGGAAGAAGAGTCGCATATGAATATAAATATTTTAGAATAATTTAGGATTTAGCCGGATGTGGTAGCTCACACCTGTAATCCCAGCACCTTGGGAGGCCGAAGCAGGTGGATCACCTGAGGTCAGGACTTCAGGACCAGCCTGGCCAACATGGCGAAACCCTGTCTCTACAAAAAAAAAAAAAAAAAAAAAAATTAGCTGGATGTGGCGGTGCATGCCTGTAGTCCCAGCTACTTGGAGGGTGAGGCAGGAGAATTGCTTGAATCCAGACAGTGGAGGGTGCAGTGAGCCAAGGTCTCACCATTGCACTCCAGCCTGGGAGATGGAGTGAGACTCCATCTCAGGGGGAAAGAAAAAAATAATAATAATTTAGGATTTAGAAATGATTTTCCAGGAGATTCAAACTCTAAGGAATGCCTTGGGGAGCAAATTGGAAACTCAACACTTGGGGCTTCAGATTTCCTAACCTTGCTTCCATTTGACCTTTACTTTTTTACTGTACGATTTTGCTTAGGAAAAAAAGCTTCGTAACTACTTTAAAATAAAATTAAGGAAATAGCTTAAGCCAGTCTTCTTGTTCTACACATTTAACTACACATTTTTGAGTAATGGGCAAATTTGACCGCAAGGATACAAGCAGATCGTGATCCCAGGGTGGAGGAATATTCCTAATGTGTATAAAGGAACTCTACAAACTCACCTTTGGACTTCTGGAATTTCTCTTTGGTTCCTTT
>NW_022436942.1:31064207-31067390 GCF_009761245.1 Sapajus apella
TGTGTGTGTGTGTGTGTGTGTGTGTGTGTGTGTGTGTGTGTGTGTGTATAATGTTCAGTGAAGTACCTTTTATGTGGCCCCTGTATAAAAGTTGAAGGCACAGCATTAAATTGAACCTCAGGGAAGATACTTTTACTGGAGCATCAGAGGGAGTGGCTGCCAGATACTGAATTGCTTTCTTTAAAAATGTTAATGTTAAGTGTATATTTTTAATGTTCATATTATGACAAGTCTCAGGAATATTGGATCTGGTAGCCTACTGTCTCAAGTAGGGTCAGATACTCCATTTAATATTATATAATGTTTATTAATGATTAGTGTGAAGTATAAAAAGCTCTCACTTTCTTCTTTTGACAAGTATGACATGGAATTTTGCTTGGAATTCAGGTTTGGGAGAATTCTGAGAGCTCAGAGACTGATTTGAGTAATAGTAAAACTCCAGTCTCCCATTAAAAAAAGGAATTCTGAGAGCTTCTTTACTACTTTTATTAGGATAACTTAGAGAATTAAAAAAAATAAAAGTTTCTTGGACCTCATTACAGATATACTAAATCAGAATCTCTATGGAAGGAGCTAAGAATTAATTCCCTTTTTTCACCCCACCTTTCTTCCTTCCACAAATTTTTTTGAGTGGCTTTTTTGTACCAGGCAGTGTGCGCTGTTAATTCTGATTTAGTGTACATGCACACTGGTATTAGAGAGCAACTTATTTTTTCTGACACAGTGCAAGAAACGAACTTTTCTTCACATTTAGCTGAAATCATAATCCCTGTAACCTTTACTTAACTGATTTTTAAAGTGAACTTTTTATTGTATGTACAGAAAATTATGCAAATCTTCAATAACATAATTTTCACAAAATGAAAATCTCACAGTGTAAGCAGTACCTAAGGACCCTGAGTTGTGTTGCTTTTTCATCCCAACACTCAAGAGTTGTTTTCCCCTCACCATTCCCTACCCCCCAATCACTATTCTGACTTTTTATTGTGTGAATTATTTTCGTTTTGAACTTTATGTAAATGGCATCATGTAATATTAACTCTTTTTGTATCTGGTTTTTTTGGCTTTACATTACGTTTCTAAGATTTCTCTATGTCGTATATAGTTGTAGTTCATTTTATTCTGTTTGCTGTCTAATACTTTATGAATACTCCACAGTTTATCCATTTTGCTATTGATGGACATTTGCATTATTTTTCCCACTTGATTTTTATTCTGTAGTAGTAGTTCAGCGTTATTGTCTCTTCTGTTTTATTAGTTAACTTTGAAATAATATTACCTTTCAGGATTATAATGATTATATAATGATTTGAAAAATACTTGGCATAGAGATAATTTGACAAGAATTTATTCTTTACTCTTTACATATAATAACTCTTAAAGCATTTGAAGACTTCTTAAACAGTTCACTGTAAGTCTTCAATTCTCTAGATCTTCAGCTGTTTTTTCTGTGGCCTACCTTCTAGACGTTCTGATTATCCTGCTCATTTTGTCTCTTAGGTTTATTTCACTGTTATCAGTATGTCTCCCACACTTGGAGATAAATGATAGAATCCAAATGTTGTTGAGTCAGTACGTTACAGGTCCTGTCTCTCTCCTCACACTGGCCTTCTGTCAAGATTGGCCGAGATTGCTTAAAACTTTTTAGCAGACATGTCAACTGGTCTCTTACATAGATTATAGGTATCCAAAATCTCAAGTCCTTTTTTTAAAAGTATTGCAATTCAGTCAGGTTTTTTCCAGCTTGTTCTCATGTAATTATTTAAAGCTAAGTAGAAATTTCAGCTCGTCATGTTTTTGAATCTTTGTGTTTGATACACAGTCTACTAGCATTTTCATGTGTAAATTAAATACTTAACCTTCTGAGTCCTTATCTAAGCCACTGATACTCATGTGCTAACCAGTAATGGAGAACCCCATGTTTCAATAGCAGAGGCTTTTCCCTCTAGGTTGTCATTAAACCATTGATAGGCACCCTTGGCTATGGCTGATAGTATTCTGCATATGGTCTATCCTTAACATTTGTGTATTTCTTGAACAAATACTTATTATTAATCATAGTCACCATTTCTTGAGTGCCAGGCCCTGTTTTAAGAACTACACATTTTTTATTTCATTTAAGCCTCCTGACAATGCTGCAGGAAGAACATTTCATTTTGTATATGAAAAAATGTGCTTAGAGAGCTTGAAACTTCCCAAAGTCACATAGCTTGTTAGAAGTAGACCTGGAATTTTAACTCAGATCTGCCTGCCACTTCAAGCCCATATCCTTAAAATCCTTAATAAACTCTTCATTGCTTACTATGTGCCAGGCTTTGGGAATAGTGTAGTGAATAAGTAAACAAAATAGATATGGTTCTTGCCCTCCCAGAGTTTCTTGTGTAAGAAAAGAGAGGAAAACAAGCTACCATAATACATTGTAATAAATGCTATGAAAGGAAAATGCAGAGTGGAGTCCTGTGAGAGCCCAAAAGCAAACCAACTAGATTTGGGTCACAAGGCGGAGATAAGGGAAAATTTCCTAGCCCAAGTGTTGGATAAACTAAGCTAGTTAGATGAAGCCAGTAGGGATGGTGGTAGAAAGTGTGTTACCAGCCGGGCGCAGTGGCTCATGCCTGTTATCCCAGCACTTTGGGAGGCCTAGGCGGCGGATCATTTAAGGTCAGGAGTTTGAGACCAATGTGACCACCATGGTGAAACTCTGTCTCTAAAATCCAAAAAAAAATAGTCAGGCGTGGTGGTGCATGCCTGCAGTCCCAGCTACTCAGGAGGCTGAGGCCAGGACAATCACTCGAACCTGGGAGGTGGAGGTTGCAGTGAGCCGAGATCACATCATGGCATTTCAGCCTGGGCAAGAGATCAAGACTCCATCTAGGCCGGGCGCAGTGGCTCACGCCTGTAATCCCAGCACTTTGGGAGGCCGAGGCGGGTGGATCACGAGGTCAAGAGATCGAGACAATCCTGGTCAACATGGTGAAACCCCTGTCTCTACTAAAAATACAAAACATTAGCTGGGCATGGTGGCGCGTGCCTGTAGTTCCAGCTGCTCGGGAGGCTGAGGCAGGAGAATTGCCTGAACCCAGGAGGCGGAGGTTGCGGTGAGCCGAGTTCGCGCCATTGCACTCCAGCCTGGGTAACGAGTGAAACTCCGTCTCAAAAAAAAAAAAAAAAAAAAAAAAAAAA
>NW_022436942.1:31067490-31102112 GCF_009761245.1 Sapajus apella
TGGTGACTCTCGTTTTTAATCCCAGCACTTTGGGAAGCCAAGGTGGGCAGATTGCTTGAGTTCAGGAGTTTGAGACCAACCTGGGCAACATTGCAAAACCCCATCTCTACAAAAAAAAAAATAAATACAAAAAATTAGCCAGGTGTGGTGGCATGTACCTGTAGTCCCAGCTGCTCAGGGGACTGACACAGGAGGATGGTTTAAGCCCAGGAGGTGGAGCCTACAGAGAGCCGTGTTCACACCACTGCACTCCAGCCTGAGTGACAGAGCAAAACCCTATTTCAGAAAAAAGCAAAAGAAAAAGAAATTACAGTTATGGAGTAAGCAAGGACTTAAAAACAAGTTTTAGTACATTTAAAAGTTTTTTGAAAGCTTCTTTCCGCTATGCCCTACAGCCATCCATTCTAAGCATAATATGATTCTAGTTCTTTATCATTATTAGACCATTTGCCCTTAGCAGTGGGCATATCCCTTCTAGGTTCTTAACTCAAATATGTATTTTTAAGAAAGATGAAGTTTTGCTCTTCTTAACTTAGAGGGTAGCTTTTTCCCTCCCTTTCCAATAGTCTCAGCCTGTTTATTTATTTTTTCATTCTTTATAGTACCATACTTTTAAGTAGGTGCTTACTTTGGTTATTGTCCTTATTTTCATTTGTTTTAAGCCTATCAGAAAGTTCGTTATATAGCTGCGCATTAGTATTGAAGCAGATATGAGTCTCAAAGCCTTACTCCTTAGCTGTCTTGCTTTTGAAAAAATATAGAAACTAAAAAGGTTTTTCAGCTTTGGAAAAACGTCAGTCATTAGCAAGTCGGTTTTCTGCAGTGCATTCTGTGCAATCAATCCATTGTGAACACTGATTATTCAAAGATAATAGGTAAATTTAAAATGTTTTAAGTTTAATAGGTTATTAAGATAGATAGCTATTTTATTAATGGCCTGATTTATTACAATTAGTCATTTAAAATATTATTAAATAATAAAGCAGTGTCTAAATAATTTCTGCTAAATGTTCATTTGAGGCAGTAAAATGATTGTCTATTTTTCCTGTCTTCACTCTTTTTATAGGTATTGATGAAACTGATGGAATTTGGAAAATGAGGCATTAAAGACCTAGAAAAATAATTGCATAGGATTTTAGGCAATTGGAACAAAATTCATATTGCTGTGTTTAGTAGGAAGCGATCTTGTTTTATGAGGCAGAATCTTGTTCCTGTTTCCTGGAGCCACTGGCCACCAGGTGGTGCTTTTTGCCTTCTTTGCAGAATAAAATGACTTGGCTTTTCCTCTGGTTACTGTCAGACATTGACCATCATATTTAACAAATTAAAATTTTCAATGACAAATATAATGTAGCAAGTTAGAACTAATACGAAATTTCTTGCTGTGGTAAATAGCAGCTCAAAGAAGGAAAAGTTTATTACTGAATTTGTTGGTATCCACTGAGCTTTATTATTGTCTACTTCCATCTCTCTCATTCTTATGCTATGGTGGCAAATAGTTTCTTACAGTTGCCAGCAACTACGTTCTCAGATTATTTGAGGTCCTCAGTATACAGAACCTTTGGAATTACCCACCTCAGTGTTAAACGTTATATCTTTTATTGGATGCTTATTTCAATGCCTTATCTGAAATCATCTCCTAGAATCCGTATGGTTCCACAAAAAAAAGTAACCTTATTTGTAAGATTTCTCTTTTCTCCCTAAAAGTCATAATAGAAGAATAAAAATATTTTTTTGAAGTCTCCTTCCGTAGGGTGTTTTTCCCTATCGTTATCTAAACTTTTAGCACTCTGTGTGTCCAGCCAACTCATCTTAACTCCAGGGAATCAGTCTTCTGCAGTTTCTTCATTTTCATTTTGGTGGCTTTTTTAAAAAGCATTCAGCTTGGTTTCATTGTTTAAGGAGAGCTAACCTTATAATAATTTTAAATCTGCATGGTGTACATATACTAAGTTCTAATAACTCACTAAAATTGTTTTTTTAAACAAACAATACAGTTTTTTCCCTTATGATTGTGGAGTACTTAAACATCTGCACACTTTAATTTTTACTTTAACCAGCTTGTATTATCCAAGAAACTAAAATACTTGTAGGATCCAAGAGGCTAGCTTAATGTATTTTAGTAAACACTAAGATAGCAATACTTTATATTGACTGGCTCTAAGTTAATGGGAACTGTAGAAAAATTTGCTCTTACTTTTGATCATTTATACTTGGCTAAGAATCATAGTCATCTCTGTCAGAGGCTGCAGATTCAGGAAAGGTATGAATTGAGCCATTTGAAGGAATATGAGGCATGATCAGCCCTCAGATCACAGGACTTAACTTGATAATTTCAAAACATTTAAAAAGTCTGGTGGGAATTTGTAGTATTTTTGCTGGTAGTTAAAATGGCAATTTTATATTTAGAATTGGCTTAATTTTATTATAGAAATAAATCAGCATAAAGATAAATATTTACTTTTTTCAAAATAGGTAATAAAATAGACTTGGAAAAGGAGAGACATGTTTCCATTCAAGAAGCAGAATCGTAAGTACTGTGACCCTCCCATTCCCCATTACTCCCCAGTAGAAGTCTTCCTCTTTGTATATTTTGCTTTACTATTTAGGTATTATTCAAATCTCTTAACATACATTGAGGTATTAGATTCAGTGAAGCATGTTTACGTGGTAATTTCTGGACTTTTGGCAATAAAAATATTCTGCTTTTACTTCCATTTTTGACTTCAGTAAAAAATATGTGTGATATAAAACAAAACTATTATGATCAAACAGTCAGTAAGTCACAAAAACTTTTAAAGCATTTGAGTTCCAAATTAATCTATAAAAATTTCAAGTCTTGTTATACTTGTATTAGTTAAAATTTGGTTTAATGTATAGGGAAGTTAAATAACTATATAAACTTAATTTCACTAAACTTGAGTAAATTAATGTCACTAAAACTGTTATTATAAAAAGTTTCAAAAAGCAGTTAAGATAAAATCATGAACAATATTTTACATCAATCACTGATGTTACTTTTTTTTAAGGTATGCAGAATCTGTGGGAGCAAAACATTATCATACTTCAGCCAAACAGAACAAAGGAATTGAGGAACTCTTTCTTGACCTTTGTAAAAGTACGTATATTCAGATTTAGTTTGTTTAGGAATGGTTTTTATTTTTTACTTTTTAAAAAATAATGTATCTGTTTTATATCAGTGTTACTTTTTGAAGAATTGGTTCTTTTTAAACTATTGACTATTAGTAGAATTTCTAAAGTGCTGTAACTATTTTTTTAAAGCTTAAATACCTACTTAAGCCCTATTTCAAGCAGTAATTATGGTTAAGAAATCATATGTATGGTATGGGCCAAATATATAGGCATAACTATTAAAAGTGGAAGGGGAATTTACTTTTTAAAACATACTTAAGATCTATAACAACCTGTTGCAGTGAATGGACCTTACTTGGACACTGATTTGTCAAACTAATGAACAAGAATGTGAAATAAGATTTTTGATGATATTAAGGTATTATTAATTTTTAGGTGTGATTATGGTATCGTGGTCATGCTTTATAAAAGGAATTTTTATCTTTTAAAGACACATTAAAATAAGGAATAAAATTATGGGTCTGAGATTTGGTTCACAATAATAGTAGGGAGGCTTAGGGTGATGGATTTTCATTATGCTGTATTAATACTTTATGTTTGGAAGTTTCCATATTAAAAAGTTTATAGTTTTAAAGAAAAAGGAAAATAACTCCTTTTCTCATATTACCAATATAATGCATATCTGAGTTTATGGACTTTAGACTCTTGAGAATTTGATGAAATCATGGTTTTCTCTCTAGAAGAGAATGTTGATGTATATGTGTGTGTGTGTACACATAACACTCACACACTTTGGAATAAATTAGTTTTATGAAACCCTCAAGTCATTCATAATTCTTCTAGAGTAGTGATTATCTAACTGATATCCCTGATCAGCAGCATCAATATCACTTGAGAATGTGTCAGAAATGCAAATTCTTGGGCTCTCCAAGCCTACCGAATCAGAATTTCTAGGGATGGTGCCCAGAATCTTTGTTTTAATAAACTCTTTGTATGATTCCAATTAACAGTAAAATATAAGAACCGATGCAGTGAATAACCACTTGGGGACCAAATGCATATTTTGATTTAGTAGGTCTGGGATAGATTGAGGTCCTCATTTCTACAAGCACCCAAGTGGTAGTCATGTTAGTACTCAGGATATCCTCCTTCCCTCCCTTCCTCCCTTCCTCCCTTCCTTCTGTCTGTCCATTCATCCATCCGTCTGTCCACCCTGTGATGCACTGGGTCAGTGGCTTCCAAATGTTATAAATGTCACATCTTCAAAACAATTTTTGCATGCTCCACATGTTTATTTAGATGTACAAGTACTAATATGTACATTTAAAAACATACCTAAAAAATAGAAATTTTGAAAAGTTGAGAAAAATAAGTACATAAAGAATTTGTAATGTTTTCTTATTTCATCTTGGATTGTCCTACATACCTCAACTTGGAAACCATTGATCAAGAGCAGTCTCTAAACCCAAATTTAAGAACCCTTATTCTATTTTAAGGACCCTCTTTTCTTCTTTCATCTTGTCAGATTTGTGTTTTGAAAATATTTTGTCGCAGTCTGTGTCTTGTATTCCCATTTTTCTTAACTGTATGTCTTAAAGAGCAGTTTTAAGTTTCAGTGAGTTCCAGTTTATCTATTTTTCTTTTATGATTCATGTTTTATGTCCTACATGAGAACTCTGTGTAAGCCAAAGTCACAAAAGTTTTCTATAAAGATTTTTCTCCTGTGTTTTCTTCTAGACATTTTGTTTCACATTTTACATTTAACTGTATGATTCATTTTTCATTAGTTTTTTGCATAAGGTGTTAAGGTATGGGTTAAATTTTTTTTTTTTTTAACTATAGATATCCAGCTCTCTTAATAGTGCTGTTTCTTGAAAATACTATTCTTTCTTTGTTTAATAATCTTGGCAAACATGTCAAAAATCAAGAGACCATACCTATCGAGGCCTATTTCTGGACTCTTGTTTTTTTGTTCCATTGATCTCTGTATTTCTCCTATCATCACCTCACTGTTTTGATTAGTGTGGCTTTATACTAGTTCTTGAAATCAGATAGTGTGAGTCTTCAGCTTTGTTCTTTGAAGTTCCTTCATCTTAAACTCCATTATTCTTCAAATATCACCGTGGTTGGGAAAGTGGCTTGTATCTATAAGCTCAGTGCTTTGTCAGGCCAAGGCAGTAGGATTGCTTGAGCCCAGAAGTTTGAGACGAGCCTGTGCAACATAGTGAGACCCCCATCTCTACCAAAAAAAAAAAAAAAATCAGCGAGGCATGGTGGTGCATACTTGTAATTCCAGCTAATCAGGAGACTGAGGCAGGAGGATCACTTGAACCCAGAAGTTAGAGACTGCAGTGAGCGATGATCACACCACTGCACATCCAGCCTGGGCATAAAGTGAGACCCTGCCTCTAAAAACTAAAAATAAAAAAAAAAACGACTTACTTAAAGTATTACATTTCTAGTTGAAGAATAAATCCTGTACCCGAAATATTACTTGGAGCAACTTGAATTTCTTTGACATATTTCTAAGAACTCTTGGAAAATCTTAAGGATTATACTTGTACACAGACATTTGTTCAGAGCAAAAAAATTTTTTTCTTTATTGATGTCACTGTGGCCATTATACCACTGGACAAATAAGCTTACTACTTGATACTAGTTTTTGACACTGTTTTTTAAAACATGCAGGTGAGGCGTGAGCTGACACAGTGTTCATTATGTTTATTTGTTGGTCAAAAGTCAGAAATAGCTATCATAGTGTTAACTGAAATTTTAGAAAGAGAAAACACAAAGGTTGTGGTCCTAATCATGTTTGCTTTCTCTCTGTCTTAGGGATGATAGAAACAGCACAGGTGGATGAGAGAGCGAAAGGCAATGGCTCTAGTCAACCGGGAACTGCAAGGCGAGGTGTACAGATTATTGATGATGAACCTCAAGCCCAGACCAGTGGTGGAGGGTGCTGTTCTTCTGGATAACTGTTCGCGCCTAAGAAATTAAAAGACAGAATAAAACTGTGGATCATTGCCCTCAACATGAAGACTGCCATATTCCAAGTCACATTATTTTACCAATGGAATTATAGAATTAACAGTATTTTAAATTACGTTTATAACACTGCAGAGACCTTAAGTGCTAAACTTAGTGGAGTTTGTGACCAGAGAATTGGCATTTTCTACAAATGTTAACAAAGCAATTACCAATGGCCTTTTTACATATTTTTTCTTTAATGAGGAATAATATGCATGTAGAAAAGACCTACTTAAAGGCTTCATTTATATTCTTTCAAATCAAATCTTTATTTAATAACTTATATATGTTGTTGGAATGGTTACATTTTTGCAGCCCTTTGTATTTTGTGGTAGTTTGAATTGTATCACTTCTAAACAGCAAACTGTTTCTGTTTCTGTTTTTGTTTTTAATTAGCAGATATCTGAAGTACTATTTTTGCAGGGTTTGCACAGGCCCATAACTGTCTACTACTTTGATATAATCTGTACACATCCTGTATGCTGAGCTGGTAAAATACATTGTAAATTACATATTAAATATTTTATCTGCTTTTACAAGCGCAAGGTGCAAAAATATGTACAATAGTCTCACTGATGACTGTAAAGTGAATTAACATTTGGTGATAATGCCTAAGCTTTTTTGACTCTAAAGATCATAGCTCCCCTTCACTTCTGTCTTAACTTGAACATGGCGCGTTTAAATTTTTATACATACTTTACTTGAATTATTGCTGTTATCATATATTTTTGCCTCTGTGAGTTCATCTGATGATTGAGCAGTAGCATTTGCCTTCTGGTTTTTTTGTTTGTTTTTATAGAAGAGATGACTTCTGCTGATTTTGCTTTCGAATAGTTACCTTGGAAGAATTTGGGTGGCTCATGTTGAATTTCACTTCTGCAATAGCTTTAGTTTTCTCATAGGCTTTACATGAGATGGTTTCAGTGGTTATGAGCAGGAGGAAGAGATCCCAGATAGTAGCCAGTCACCAAGACTCATTCATACAGCATGTAGTTTATGTTCCTGAGGCAGCACTTTCAGATCCTTTGTGAGCAAGTTCTGTTTGTTCATTGCTTGCCAGAGATGAACACAGAATGTTCTGTTTCATTTTATAAGAACTATCCTGAGTTTCTATGGAAGGAAACATGACAGTTATAGTGAACACTGGAAAGATTTATTAAAGAATTATTTGTGTATACTTTATAAATTAGTCCCTCATTAGATTTTTTTCTTAAGCCTAAGACTGAACTTAAATGTGTTAATTTTAGTAGAATCAGGCACTGCTCACAGAAGGAACACAGATTGTGGAAATTAACATAAATTGTTCTTGTTCTAATATATATATTTTTTCATTTCTGTCCTGCTTGGAAAACTAGTAAATGTTATGTCTAAGATAAAATGGAATGGTCCCTGGATTTACTTCTTATAAGAAGCAGTAGTATGTAATAAAGCTGTTAGCATGAGCAATTAAGAGGCTATAAAGAGATTATAGTTACAAAAGAAATACTGCCATGTTTTTAAGTTAATATCTTAAACCTTCCCAAATGGGTTAAAAGTGGAATGAACTGACACCCTGATGTTATGATGTTAGAATTTTAACTAGAAGGCATTCTGTAAGCCTTCACTTTACCTTAATTATTGTCTTTGCTAAACTCAACACAGACCTTTCTGTTAAGTGTTTTTGAGGAAGTTGGGGTGGGAAGAGTCAGGGAGATAAGCTAAAATTGTCTTCTTTTATGGGGTAATTGTACTCTGTAGTCCGTTGGTTTCCTGTGAAGTTAGTATTTATGTGGGGGTGGGGAAGGCAACAAGAATCGTGAGTATCACAGGATACTTTGTTTTTGCCCTCCTGGCTTTTTCAGACAGAGTAAAGAAAGCTTTTCCATTCTTATGTTGTAGATGTAGATGGGAAATAAGCTTTTCTCACTGCAGTGAAGTATGTTATAAAAACTAGAGAGGCTGGGCACAGAGGCATGCACCTGTAGGCCCAGCTACTTGGGAGACTGAGGCAGGAGGGTCACTTGAGCCCAGGATTTCAAATCCAGCCTAGGTAACACTGAGACGTCCGTCTCTAAAAGACACAAAAACTAGTTAGAGATGAAATTGAGCTTTATTTTAAAAAACGTTCTAAAGCCTAATAATTGGAGAGCTACACTTCTTTTCAACCTAATTTAATGATACAATAGCTAAGTAGGAACCTCTGCTCCAGAATTGCCAGATAATTATTAATATGGTATAACTATTCTCCATATTTTGTTTTTCATTTTTCTCCTTTGGTTTCTGGGTTATCTTTCTTAACCTCATGTATTTCATCCTGTTTAGTGGGGGCCTGTAATTCAGGCTAATTCAATAGCAACAGTAGACAACATGGTATGGCTGCTGTCACTTTAAAACCCAAAAGGTCTTTGGGTAGGAATAGGGTAATGAAAGAGGACCAATCAACTTTATATATACAAAGGAAAGACGAAGACATGATAAAATTTTTCTGACACTTTGTTCATCTCTCTAATACATCTTTTGCGTTCCTGTTCTAATAATTGTGCTATTAGGAGGAAGACATGAGTTATCACATTGTGTATTAAAAGTAGTAGGTAGGTTGAGCCAGTGTTTTTTGAACTAGTAAGCACATACAGTTAACTTATATAATTAAAAATTGGTTTAAGATAGATGATTTTAAAAACCTGAGTATTATGTTAAAAGTATACATTGTTTCTGTAATGAAGATGGGTATTCTGCTTCTTGTTTTTCATTGTAATTACAGGGGAAGATTGTTTTTAAAAATGTATATTGCCGTGCTTTTGGGGTAAGCAGTAATATGAAAAGAAAAAAGCATTATGTTATTGTGTGAAATATGTGTTCAAATTTGTTTTGTCTGGGGTGTTGCCTAAGAATACCCTAAAGCTATGGCTGTTACTACATTGAAGTCTTTTTTTTTTTTTTAATAGTAGCCATATGTTATTAAAGTAAGGAAGAAGAGTAATACTTCACTTTTAGATTTTTAGGAATAAAAGATAAAATTGGAAAAATAGGAAAGGAGCGTAGGGAGGAATAGAATGGACGTCAAGTAAATAAAAAACTACAACCTGACAATTTTTAAAATCCTTTGAAAAGTACATTACTTTTATCAAAGAGTTTCTAATTAAGGCAAACTATGCATTATGCCAAATATTAAGAACATTTTAAAAATTAACTGTGATATTGTTTATTTCTTTTATTACGTAATTTGCAGTGTTCTATATTGTAAGTGCTACCAGGATTCTAGATCATTTATCATCTGTATTCTTCAGATAATATAGTTTACTCTTATAATTACCACTTACATTATCTCTAAGAGTACTTTGATCTGTGCCTTTAACTTTTAGAATTTATCTTTTGACTTGTTTGCCGTTGTAGAGTTTTCAGTTTTCTCTGTAGATACAGTGTGACAAAGAGGGAATACATAATTTGTGACCATTTAAGATGCTGAGATTTTCTAGGAAAGGATGTAGATAGTCGTGACCAGCAGGAGCCTCACAATAATGTCAAAATATACAAAGACTGAGTAGATCCCTAACTACTAAGTTAAAAAATACATTACCTAGGCTTTAGTAGTTAAAAGCTGGGATTCACTGAACTGCATCTACTTGATTTCATCATTTGCATTGATTTTAGTATGTTGCTGTTCTGTTATCTGTAATCGACTATAACAGAGTAATATATTTGGTGTCCTGGACCTAAATTCATGCTACACATACGTCTGACTTTGATGGCCTTTACCTTTTCAAGAAACCAGTTGCAATTTTGAGCAAAATTTTCCTAGTTGTAATATTTTAATAGTGCCATGTAATGGAAAAAATTTAGAAATACTCCGAAGAGAGTTTTCAATTTCAAAGCAGAAATACTTCTCTTCTAAATAAATACCACTTTAATTGATAGATCTTTAGCAGTGCTTGTGCTATCGAGGATTTATACATTTTTGCTCTTCTGGAAAACTGCTTTTATGTACTAACCTTTCTACTGCAACATTTTCTCTTCAATAGATGAGTAAACATGGTGAGTTAATGTTACACAGCATACATACCCAGTTAGGACTCTTACTTTTAAAACACCTTACTCTATTTAGAAGTCTGCACATATTTTCAAATGTATCACATTAAAGCCACAAGTCAAGAGGTAGGGTTGACTACTTCAGTGGCCTTTAATCCCACCATAACACTTCTCACTCTTGATACTTCCTGGCAACTGTATCATCCCTTCAGTATCAAGTACTTAAAAATCTAAGATGATTTCTTTAAATTTGAACATGTGTAGAGCAATGGAGAAAGGTGAGGGATAGCAAGGATAAAGTATGATAATGCTGAAAAAAGTGGTATTTGCTAAACTAGCTCTCGTAGCAAGCTATTTTAAGGAAATCATATGTAGTACTTCCTAGAAATGTAAAAGTTCCTCATTTTGCATTTAATGTGAGAAATGTTCTAGGAAAAGAATAAAAAACATATACTGTCAAAGTGCCCTTTGGTAGTGATCCCAAATGGTAGTAACTATTGGTCTCTAATATACTCCTCAAATACCTTTTTGCTATGTATTGATATATATGTTTTCGTATAGAAATACATGTGGGTTTTAAATTTTCACATAAATTGTGTCTTGGCATATGTTTTGCCATTTGTCTTTTCTCTTGCCAATATGTCTAGGAGCTCCTTGGTAAATATAGACTTTTTCACTTCCTCCCACATCTCTATAGAGGTGTCTTGCCTTTTTTTATACGTAACCATTGACTCCATGAAACCTGAAAAGGAATCTGTTCTGTTAGGTAGATTTCATTCGTATTCGAATTTATTTTTTAATATTTATTTATGTATTTTTGAGACAGTGTCTTGCTCTGTCACCCAGACTGGAATGCCATGGCTCAATGATCACTGCATCCTTGAACTCCTGGACTCAAGCAATCCTCTTGCCTCAGCCTTCTGAGTAGCTGGAACTACATGTGTGAGCCACCATGCCTGGCTATTTTTTTTATATTTTATTTTTAGTAGAGATGGGGTCTTGCTATGTTGCCCAGACTGGTCTTGAACTCCTGGCCTCAACCAGTCTTCACACTTCAGCCTTCCAAAGTCCTGAGATTACGGATGTGAGCCACCGTGTCCAGTCAGTATCATAGAATTTAAGTGCAAGCCAATGCTTAAACAGAATCAGGGTCTGCTTTAAGCATGTGAATCGGGAAACTAGAAGGCATCTTACAATTTCTTTGAAGTTCATTACTCTTGGCTTATGATTGACTGATTAGTGTATGAAATCTAGGAGTTAACTTTAGCAGATTCTTTACTCAATATGTTTTTATTGGAGGGAAGAAGGAAAAGGAGGAAAGGTACAGTTGATGGGGAAAAGTACAAGATGAACTAAAATGTCTTTATATAACTCTGACAGTAATTCCCATAACACAGGCATGATACTACCAAAAATTCAAACTTGTGTTTGACCTGTGCCTTTAATATAAAGTAAAAACAAAAGTCCCTTTTTAGATCTCCCTTCTCTTACCATCCCACATCCCTTTTTAGAGGTAACCAATCTTAACAGTTTGGTCTGTGTCTTTACAGTTTTACATTTATATTTGGCTTTTGTAAATTTTCCATTCCCTGAATGGAACTTCTACCCTATATCAAGTTCCACCCTCAACTTACCAAGGCAAACTAGAATCATACTTCTTTTTCTAGAACTTTTTTTTGAAACAGAGTCTTGCTTTGTCACACAGACTTGAATGCAGTAGCATGATCATATCTCATTGCAGCCTCAAACTCCTGGGCTTAAGCAATCCTCCCGCCTCAGACTTCCTAGTAGCTGGGATTACAGGTGTATACCACCACCACGCCTAGCTAACTTTTTTGCTTTTTTTCTGGAGACGCTCTCACTTTTTGCCTAGGCTGGTTTTGAACTAGTTTTAAAGCAATCCTTCTGCCTTGACCTCTCAGTGCTAGGATGACAGTCATGAGCCACCATGCCCACCCTAGAATCATACTTTTCTAAAGCAAGTTAAATCAGCAGTGATAGTTCCGGAACTAGAAGTTAACTGTTTACCGGACTTTTAAGATGGAAGTTTATCATAAAGCTTAAAGAAAAAGTGTAGCAATCTGGGAAAGTAAAATCAAACTCTTGAATGCTATCCTCTGTGGAAATAGGGTTGGGAAAGAGCAATGTGCAAGTCCAAGCTCCTCAATACACATATAACTCTGGGTTGGGCTCATCCTCTTGGCGTATTTTCCTTCTTGGGGAGCATTGCAGTGCCCAACAATTTATAGGAGCTTCTCTGCACTGTCAAGGCTATAGCTTAGCATATGTGTGCTATGACAAGGTTAAGTGCATGCCCCAGAACGAACACATTTATTCATGTTTGACTTTAAATGAAAATTTGGAAGGCAGGTTAAGCACATATGTGAGTTTAATAATTGTTTCTATATCGTCTTGTAAAAATTTTTAAACACTCAGCTTTTTATGACTTTGATCAGTTTCACTCATTTGTTGAGTGTTGCCCGGTGCATAAACTGTTGTGTGCCCAGTGTACATACATGGGAGAACCAGATAACCAAAGGCCTTCCTTTATAGTTGGAACCTAAAGATGAGGAGGTGATATCTGTTGCTTATAGTCCAAGACATAAGTAATTTATCTGGGGATATAAGGTTACCGTGTACACATGTTCACATTCTGTATTTGATCAGATATGTACCAGCCAAACTTTTGGAGTGAGGTAATTAGAATGACAGTAGTTGAAGCTGACAGTGAATTTGAGGTAAAGCTGGAAAGAATGTTTTTGAATCTTGCAAATAATACATTTTCAAGCCAGATTAAAATTGAATAACTTATTTTCTAGCTTCAAGGGGATAATTAAATGATCCTCTAACCCAAATTGCTTTTCCAAATTCTGTGGTAGCAGTGAATAAGATGCCTTTTGCTTATTTAGACAACTGCCATTTTTGTTTAGTTTGGTTTGGTTTTGCGGTGATTTTTTTAACCTAGAAAAAATACAATTTAAAAAGCAATCATATCGTTTTCTTTGTCTTTGACAGATGTGGCCTTGTCACCACACAGCAAGCCAGAACACAATCCATTCCTGAGTCATAGTCAGATCGTTTGTATGATTCTAAACGCACTCTCCAGTTTGAGAGTGGGGGTCCTTTTTATCCCTCCTGAAATTGAAGATATAGGTCAGAAAGGCAGCCAAATGATTATGAATTTTCTAAACATCTTTTCAGTGTCTTTTAAGCATATTTTTGGTAGTACAGTATAATAAAGTTAAATTATCTAGTCCTCCTGGACCTTCTGGGGAGAAAGTAGAGCAAAACCATATATATATATATATATATATATAAAACTATCCCATTAGTTGGTTACAGACAAGTAACTTTACTTGAATTTGTATTAGTTCACAGAAGGTGAGTAAATGTAGTGATTTAATGAGTTCTTCAAAATGTAAAAGTCCTGTAAAGGAAAAGCTAGAGGATGTGACACGAGTTAATTCCTCCTCATAAAAAGATTTTAGCCAATAGTAATGGCATAAGAAATTTATTGATGTGAAAGGTACAATTTTGGGTGAACTTTGTTGAAGATGGTCAGATACTGCATTGTTAAAGGAAGGAGATGGTAGATTTGGGGTTCTAGGTTCTAGGCTAATAAATAATTTACTAAATACTTATCTTTGGTATGTTGCCTTGAGGCTGACACTTGACAGTTCTTATTCTTCAACATTTGGTTTTCTGCTCTGCCAAGACTAAAGCTGGCCCTTTCCAATCAAAAATGTTAAAAGCTAGCCAGGCGCCATGGCTCATGCCTGTAATCCCAGCATTTTGAGAGGCTGAGGTGGGTGGATGGATCCTTTAAACCCAGGAGTTCAAGACCAGCGTGGACAATATGGTGAAACCCTGTCTCTATAAAAAAAAAATATACAAAAATTAGCCAGGTGTGGTGGTGTGTGCCTGTAGTCTCAGCTACTCAGGAGGCTGAGATGGGAGGATTGTTTGAACCTGGGAGTTAGAGGATTCAATGAGTTGAGGTAATACCACTGAACTCCAGCCTGGACGACAGAATGAGACCCTCTCTCAAAACAAAACTTGTGGCCAGGCGTGGTGGCTCACATCTGTAATCCTAGCACTTTGGGAGGCTGAGGCAGGCAGATCACCTGAGGTCAGGAGGTAGAGGTCAGCCTGGCAAACATGGTGAAACCCTGTCTCTACTAAAAATTTTTTTTAAAAAAATTAGCTGGCCATGGTGGTGGGCACCTGTAATCCCAGCTACTTGGGAGTCTAAGGCAGGAGAATTGCTTGAACCCAGGAGACGGAGGTTGCAGTGAGCCAATACAGTGCCACTGCACTTCAGCCTGGGCAACAGAGTGAGACACCGTCTCAAATTAAAAAAAGGTTAAAAGTTGTTAACTGGATGTAGAATTATTTGCAAAGTAATCACCATGTGTAAGCAATTCTCATCTTTGGAATGTTTGACAGGAATAAGATTAAAATTGGGTGGAATTTTCTTAAATATGGAAGTAACAGCTAAAGCTTAAGAATTCAGTGTTGATTGAGACCACCAATCTGGCAGGTGTCTTTTATTTGTCCTTTTCTATTGATAATGAATCCTAGGAATCCGGATAGATTTCATTAGAGTAATAAAAATGGGTAAGATTTGTGATTCAGAATATTAAAAGTTAAGAATCCATAAATAGCCACTTAAAAAATATTGTCAAAGCATCATGCTATTTGTAGTGGTGCTTAAAAAAGAAGCAGCAGCAGCTGTTCTAAGCCAAGCACTGCTTGAAAACGAAACAAAACCTCGTATTTAATAAAATGGAGAAATGTGGGGATGTCTCCAGCATAAACATGCCTTCTACTGACATTATTTAAAGTCAGCTTAAACATCAGTAGGGACGGTTAGGATTGTTTCTATAACCTCTAGTCACTAATTTAACTAACTTAAAGTTAACTAATACCTCTTTCAGAGTTGGCCAAAAGAAAAAAAAGCCTTTATCCACGATCAGTAAATTATAAATTATACAGAAGCTTCCAGCTACCTGGTATTTGTATGAAGAATTCTAATTTTTCTCATGCCATAATTTTTAGTAATGCTGTCCTTGAATTCACTTACATCTCTGCTCTGGTTTTTTGAAGCTCATTAGGGTGATGCCTGTCATCTTTTGGAAACCCTGGAACTGGAGAACTGGAGCTGTTCACCACCATTTTTTGCTACACTGTTGAAAACTGAGTAGAATTTAGTGTCCAAAAATCCTTAGTCTCTGATGGAATATTTTTTAATATATGTGAAATTTTTTGCTTCTTCGGTTTTTCCAGATAATTTTGCTGTTTTTGCTTTTTATTTATTTGCAACTGAAATTGCATGTGCCAGTTATTTAATTTAATACATCTAATGGGAGATTCAAAGCAAATCATTAAAACTACGATATAAACTCAAATGAAATTTTATGACATTTTAATACACACACTTGCCAAGAAATGCTGAAAAGAGGCTCTCTGCAAATGCCTGTTGGGACACTCTGAGAATTAAACAGGAAATGAACAGGAAAAGAGACAAAGCATAGAATAGCTGTGTGGTATACACACAGACAATATAAAATCCAAGAAAGATAAGGTCCAAGGAAGAAATGGCTATTGAAGCAGAGAAAGAACCTCATCATGAGATTTGAGAATAGCTTTATAGTTACTCTTGGGATAGTGTCTCATGTCCCTGTAAGGGAACTCTACAAATTTTATCCATTTTGCTGGACAGTTTTAAGAGCTGCCCTTTATCTGTACTTTACTTAATTTTCATCTTATTTCTAGCTTTTGCTTCATCTTATGAAAGATTAATTTAGAGATTAGAATTTTTACATTTGCAAATAGCCTGAGGAAGAAACACACGCTTTATCAAAGTGGAACTTCTGATTTTCTGTAATATTAAGATGGACGTGTGACCGGCTTATCCTTCTTATCTAGGAAACTGGTGTCATTTGGAGATATGTTAACATAAGATCCCTGACTATAAAGTAAGACTTATTTTCTTGTATAGTTTGTAGCATTTAATCTTCTGTTTGAATGGTTGGTTTGGATCTACTTGATTTTAAGCTTTACTGGTCATTTGTCACCCTCATGTTGTACCTAATATGTGTGTAGTTTTTAAGTGAAATCATACATAATTTCAAGAAAACTGCTAGAGACAATGTATGACTATCATCAAGAACATTTAAACAAACCTGATGACTAAAAACTTTAATTTGTCATACAATTTCATATGTAAATCCAAGAAAAAAATTTGAAAGCTAACAGGCCTGTTTTGTTTGGAAAAAATTATGTGACATGTTAAAGATTTATGACAGGAAGAAAGCATTAGATGCTAGAAAGGGATAGAATTGATTAATCTCTTTTTAGAAGAAAATTAGTTTTAATTTCATTTGTGGGTGGTATTGACAAAGTGGTATAAATAAATAAATTGAGCAGATTCAGAATTTAATAGGCACCCTGTGTTTCCGTTTCCATAATAGGGGTTAGTCATAAACCATTCTATAAGGAGCATTTTACAGGGGCTCTGAAAAGTATATAAAATGTACTACTATGATTAATGTCCTCAAGGAACTTAAAAACCTAGGGAAGATGTATTTAACAGATGTGAGAGAATTTAGAGGCATTAAAAATGGAGGAAGAGGTAAAGTTAGTATTTGTAGATGATAATGCAAAGCTTAAAAGAGTCAACTGAAAGTCTCTTAAAACTCAAAGTCTCTTAAAACACTTCTGTGATGAGTATAAAATTCATCACAGAAATAAAAAGCTTTCATTTGTAAAAACAACAGTCAGTTAGAAGATATAATGGAAGAAAAGGCTCTATTTAAAGTAAGACCAAAGGAGAGAAGATACCTAGGAATAAACAAGATATGTGCAAGACCAAAAAAACAAAACTTTGTATTTCACCTGAAAAGAAATTCAAACACATGGAGATGCATGTCATATTCCTATCATATTGGATAGGAAGATATCATACACATTCTAGTTCTCTAAATTTAATGCAACCCCAATAAATATATAAGGATTTTAAAAAAAACTAGATAGCTAATTCCAAAGTTTCTATGGAAAAAAAAAAAAAAAAAAACTAGCCAAGAAAACGGAAAGAAACAATGAGGGAAGACTGGCCTTATAAAATATTTAAACAAGAGAGCTCCAATAATTAAAACAGTTTGGAACTGGCATATGACTAGACAGAGCATTCAAGCGGAAGGAAAAGGTCAAAAACGAACCCATACATGGGAATTTAGTGGATGAGAAAGTTGACATTTCAACTCAGTGGGAAAAATACGGTTAATTATTAAAGGTAGTAGGACCCCTGGGTAGCTACAGAGAACAAAGCTGGATTCATACCTCATATACCAAAATGAATTCCAGTTTAAATATGAAAACGGAAATGTTTTAAGTACCTGAAGAGGCTATCAGAGAATTTTTTAAGATTTTAGCATAAAAGGCTTTTCTGTTTTTGATGTAAAACCTGGAATAAAATTCACGATAAGAAATGATAGTTTTCAGTATAAATTTATCACAATAAATTATTATGGTTATTATTATCATTGAGACAGAGTTTCCCTCTGTCACCCAGGCTAGAGGGCAGTGACACGATCTTGGCTTACTGCAACCTTGCCTCCCAGGCTCAAGCAATTACTACTACCTCAGTCTCCTGAGTAGCTGGGACTGCAGGTGTGCACCAGCACGCCTGGCTAATTTTTGTATTTTTAGTAGAGATGGGGTTTCACAATGTTGGGCAGACTGGTCTTGAACTCCTGACCTCAAGTGATCTGCCCACCTCGGCCTCCCAAAGTGCTGGGATTATAGACATGAGCCACCGCACCCAACCTATAACAATAAATTATATCACTATATAAAATAAATTGCTCATGGCAAAAAAAAACCACCATAAGCATAAAGAAAAATTACAACTTTGGAAAAAATATTTTCAAATCATATCATGCATTGCTTAATATATAAAGAACACCTAGAAGTGAAAAAGTCCAACAATCCAAAAAGAAAAAGATCCAAAATTGTAAATGGTTTTCACAGAAAAGAATAAAATGACTCAAACCGGAAATAAAAGTTCAACTTTACTATTAAAATAAGTATAGATAAAACTATACTGAGATACCAGCTTTTTAACCTATTAGATCAATAAAGACTTTTTAATTTTATAGAACATTGTAATATTCTAGATATGATTGGTGAGAATGGAGAGAACAAGTATTTTTGCTGATAGAGAGGTAAACTGGAACAACCATTAAGGACGATAGCAAATTCTGGATTTACTTACCCAATGTACTCTTCAAGTTGTAGAGGCTAAGAAATAATTACAAAGTGTTACCCAGAACTTTTTATGCAGGTTGGGGGAGCCTGAATGCTAATTAAGTTTTCTCAACTATCTACTCCCTCCTCATGATTTGAAAGGCAAAAGTGAGACAGAGGCCAAGTTTTGAAGTTCTTGAATGCTGCAAGGTAGGGAGAAACATTTCCATGCAGCAGTGATCGAGTATCTATCCTTCAGCTTCCTGAATATGGAGAGGCTGTGGTGGTGGCAGCAGCTTCTTAATCTGACATTTTAACCCCTAGATTGTGGTGTTACATCTTCTTTCTACAGCTTCCCAGGAGTGAGAGCTTGTAGTGGCTGGCCTCTGGCTCCCGGAAGGGCTCCATGATGACCCCCCAAGGTTGTAATTCCCCTAGTGACTCACGTTTGTGTCACTGTGGGATTCATTCCCATAGGCTCAATCTAGATTCCTAAACCCTGCTCCTTCAACCCTTCCAGTAACTTTATAAGCACCAAATTCCATTCAAAAAGTGGCTTCCTTTTTAAAATACCTATAATGGCTTCTTTTTCCTGCATTGAAAACCGACTGATCTGGAGGGCAATTTGGCAACAGCAATCAAAATTGTATTTTTTTTTGACCTAGCAGTTTCACTTCTTGGAATATATCCTGTAAATATGCTTGTATATGAAGGAAATGAGTTTGCACAACATTTTTCAATGTAGTACTGTTTGTAAATTGACATCAGTAAGGGAATAATAAAATCAATTATTATGTGTGTATATAATAGAATTTTAGGTAGCTATAAAAAAGAGAATGAGAAAGCTTTGTATATTTAAAACAAACCATCAACAGGAATATCAAGTTTTTTAAAAAGCCAGGGCAAACAGTTTGTATACTGATATTTTAAAATTTAATAAGTATAGTAGACAAAATTAATTGAAGTATAGTAAAGATGAAATTAATTGCACAAGCTGGGTGCAGTGGCTCACACCTGTAATCCCAGCACTTTGAGAGGCCAAGGTGGGCGGATGATTTTAAGTCAGGGATTTGAGACCAGCCTGGCAAACATGGTGAAACCCCATCTCTACTAAAGATACAAAAATCAGCTGTGCGTGGTGGCCAGCGCCTGTAATCCCAACTACTCGGGAGGCTGAGGCGGGAGAATTGCTTGAACCTGGGAGGCGGAGGTTGCAGTGCGCCGAGATCATACCACTGTACTCCAGCCTGAGCAACAGAGTGAGACTCTGTCTCAAAAAAATTAATTGCACATACTTAAAGTGTACAAGTTTGATCTGTGAAACCACCATCACAGTGAAGATAATTAACACATCCATCATTCCACAAAATTTCCTTACACTTTTTTGTAATCCCTTCCCCTTCCAATTCCTGTTTTCTTTAAACTATAGATTTAGTTTGAATTTTCTATATTTTTATATAAATAGAATCGTATAATATGTATACTTTTGAGTCTGGCGTCTTTTTTTCTGCATGATTATATTACGGTTCATCCATTTGTTGTTTGTATCGACAGCTCTTTCCTTTTCATTGCCAAGTAATATTCCTTTGTATGGATTAACTACATTTTGTGTATTTATTCACTTGTTGATAGACATGTGTATTGTTTCCCACTTGGGGCTATTAAAAATAAAGCTACTGTAAACTTTTGTGTACATACATTTTTATAAAGACAGATGCTTTTATTTCTCTTCATTAATCAGGGGAATGGCTAGATTCTTTGGTAGGTATATGTTTAACTTTTTGACAAACAGCCAGATTGTTTTCCAAAGTAGTTGTACCATTTTACATTTTCACCAGCAGTATATGAGTGTTTCAGTTCCTCCACATTCTCATCAACACCTAATGCGATCAGTCTTTTCAATTACAATCATTCTAATAGGTGTGTGTATCATTATGGTTTTAATTTGAATTTTCCTAATGATATATGATATTGAGCATTTTTTAATGTGCTTCTTTGACTTTGTGTATCTTCTGAGTGACATGCTTGTTCAAATATCTGTGCATTTATTAGGCTTTTTAAATTTTAGTTTTGAGAATTTTTTATATATTTTAGGTATAGATCCTTTATCAGATATATGATTTGCAAATATTTCTTTCTTGCTGGCTTGTCTTTTTATTCTCTCAGTGTCTGTCTTTTTTTTCTTTTTGTGAGACAGAGTTTTGCCCATGGAGTGCAGTGGCCACTATCTCAGCTCACTGGAACCTCTACCACCCAGGTTCAAGGGATTCTTCTGCCTGTCAGCCTCCTGAGTAGGTGGGATTATAGGCACCTGCCACCATGCCTGGCTAATTTATGTATTTTTAGTAGAGACAGGCTTTCACCATGTTGGCCCAGGCTGCTCTTGAACTCCTGTGCTCAAATAATACATCCGCCTTGGCCTCCCAAAGTGTTGGGATTACAGGCGTGAGCCACTGCAACTGGCTCTCACGTGTTTTTCGAAGAACAAAAGTTTTTAATTTAGATGAAGTACAGCTAAATCTTTTTCTTTCTGAATTGTGTTTTGGTGGTGTTTCTAAGAAATCTCTGCTTAGCTCATGGTTACAAAGATTCTCTCCCATGTATTCTACAAGTTTTATTGTGTTAGGTTTTACATTTAGGTTTATGATTCATTTGGAATTACTTTTTGTATATGGTACAAGGTAAGAATTAAAGTTCTTTTTTTTTTTTCCCAGCACTATTTGTTGAAAAGACTAAAAGACTATCCTTTTTCCACTGCATTGCTTTTTTTTTTTTGACAGAGTCTTGCTCTGTCACTCAAGTTGGAATGCAGTGGTATGATCTTGGCTCGCTGCAACCTCTGTCTGCCTCCTGGTTTCAAGCTACCCTCCCTCCTCAGCCTCCTGAGTAGCTGGGATTAAAAGCATGCACCACTGTGCCTGGCTAATTTTTGTATTTTTTATAGAGACAAGGTCTCTCTATCTTGCCCAGGCTGGTCTCAAACTCCTGGGCTCAAGTGATTCACCTGCCTCAGCCTCCCAAAGTAGTGGGATTATGGGTGTGAACTACCATGCCAAGCCTGCTTTTATACCTTAAAAAAAAGACTTGTTCATCTATGAGTGGTTCTATTTTGAACACTATTCTGTTCCACTGATTTGTCTATTTTGATGCCAATACTACACTGTGCTGATTACTGTAAGTTTATAGTCTTAACATCAAATTGTGTTAACCCTCCCCCTTTGTTTTTTTCCAAATTGTTTTTGATTATTATTGTAGGTTCTTTGCATTTTCATATGAACTTTTAAATCAGCTTGTTAATTTGTATAAAATAATTAAAAAGCCAGGCATAGTGGCTCATATCTGTAATCTCAGATATGAGAGGCTGAGGCAGGAGGATAGCTTAAGACAAGGAATAAAAAGACCAGCCTGTGCAATATAGTGAGACCCCCATCTCTACAAAAAATAAAAAATTAACTGGGCATGGTGTGCCCACCTGTAGTCCCAGCTACTCAGGAGGCTGAGGTGGGAGGATCCCTTGATCCTCCCAGGAGTTCTAAGCTGTAGTGAGCTATGATCACACCACTGCACTGCAGCCTGGGTAAAAGAGCAAGATCTTATCTCTAAAATTTAAATACTTTTTTAAAAAAGGCTGCTAGCATTTTGATTGGGATTGCATTAAAACTACAGACCAATTTGGGAAGAATTAATATTTAATAACATTGCATCTTTTGATCTATTGAGATAGTACAGTTCTCCATTTATTTATTTATTTATTTATTTATTTTTTTGAGACGGAGTTTCACTCATGTTACCCAGGCTGGAGTGCAATGGCGCGATCTCGGCTCACTGCAACCTCCGCCTCCTGGGTTCAGGCAATTCTCCTGCCTCAGCCTCCTGAGTAGCTGGGATTACAGGCACGCACCACCATGCCCAGCTAATTTTTTGTATTTTTTTTTAGTAGAGACGGGGTTTCACCATGTTGACCAGGATGGTCTCGATCTCTTGACCTCGTGATCCACCCGCCTCGGCCTCCCAAAGTGCTGGGATTACAGGCTTGAGCCACCGCGCCCGGCAGTTCTCCATTTATTTAGAACCTCTTTAAATTTCTTTACCAATGTTTTGTAGTTCTTCAGTGACAGGTCTGGCCATCTTTTGCTAGATGTATTTCTAGGTATTTCATGTTTTTGATGTTATTACAAGCAGTATTTTTTATTTCAATTTCCAATTGTTCATTACTAGCATATAGAAATCCAATTTATATTGATCTTGCATCTTACAACTTTGCTACACTCACTTACTAGTTCTAGTAACATCTTTGTAGCGTGCATAGGATTTTCTGCATGGGTGATTATGTCATCAATGAATAAAGACAATATTATTTCTTTATTTCTAATTTGGATGTGTCTTACCTCTTTTTCTTGCCTATTACACTGGTTATAACCCCAGTACAATGTTGAATAGAAGTGGTGGAATTGACACCCTTGTCTTATTCCTGATCGTTTTTTGTTTTGGATTAAGAAGAAAAGAGTAGCCATATGTACATTGTTTGTGTAGACCTGGAAAGTCTCCAGAAAGATACATAAGAAATATAATATTGGTTCCCTCTGAGGAGAGAAATTGTGATAGGGAAAGGGTGGGAAGCAAACGTCTATTAATAACTGGATACTTGTTTGTATTTTTTAAGTAGGAGCCATGCAATATATTGCCTATTCCACATAAATAAATAAGAATAAAACTTAAAGAAGGATTAGGTGTAGAAATAGCATACACTAAAAACCTAGTATTTTTGCAAAAAAATGGGACAAACAAAATAACAAAATCACAAAGTAAAAAATTAACAAAGATAAATTTAATCATTTACAAATACTTGGTATTTGAAATGGACTTTGAAAGAAGAGGGACATGAATCGAGGATGAAGTAAACTTTTTTTTTTTTTTCTTTTGAGATGGAATCTCGCTCTGTCACCAGGCTTGAGTGTAGTGGTGCAATCTCAGCTCACTGCAAACCTCTGTCCCCCAGGTTCAAGCGATTCTCCTGCCTTAGCCTCCTGAGTAGCTGGGACTACAGGCGCCCACCACCACGACTCGCTAATTTTTGTATTTTTAGTAAAGATGGAGTTTCACCGTGTTGGCCAGGATGGTCTCTTGACCTCATGATCTGCCTGCCTTAGCCTCCCAAAGTGCTGGGATTACAGGCATGAGCCACGACATCTGGCAACATTTTAAGAGGAAGATACGTGCCAAAACATAAAAATGGGAAAAAGCAAATTTTAACTAGCATATTGCTTTGGCTGGGGCACTGGGCCAGGTGAGGGAAATAAAAAGGAAACATGAGTGGGTGCTTTGCAGGATAATCAAGACTAACCTAAATGGCAGTTTCATATGGTTCAACTCAATGCCTAAGGCATGTATTTACCTTCAACTTTCTTAGTTTGGCAAATAGATATTTAATAAGTGCCTGTTATTCACCATGTCCAGTGCTAGGTGCTGCATGTGTTCATAGTGGTAAATCAAATGGACATGATCCCTGACCTAATACTGCTTTTAGTCTAGAGGGCATTTGGGGGCCACAAGAAAATGGGCAACCTTTATGTTTCTTTCTGTTCCAAAATTCTGGCTATATATTCAGTCTGACATTCTCTGATAGTCCCTAACCCTTTGTCTGTTCTTACCTTCATCTATATAAAATTCAAGGTATTCTTTAAACTCCTTGAACTCCCTCTTCCTCTCCTTTCTCTCTTATCAATATATAGTGGGGATTGAGACTGAGGACTCAGAGGCCAGATGCCTGGGTTTGAAATATTACTCTATATTTTTCGTGTGATATGGACAATTAACTTTCTCCGTCTGTTTCTTCACTTCTAAAATGGGATAATAATGTACAACATAAGATTTCTGAGAAGAACAAAAGAGTTATTACATATTAAGTGCTTAGAATACCCCGACACATGGTAAGTTTTTAAAAAAATATTAGCAACTATTGCTATCAGTAGATCTTGCTTTCCTTTCCCTCCAGGCTAACATTTCCACTACCTGTATCCCACCCCTTCCCATATGGTGGTCTTTTTATAGATTTTCCCCATTTTCCCCACACCATACTGAACAATCTCTCTACTGGCCCTTTTTCTAGAATTATAAACATGATCAAGTTCCTCCCGCAAAATTTATCCTTGTGAACCTCTCTTCTTTCCTATTTTATAGTCAAATTTATTGAAAGTTCACGCTGTTGTTTCCATGTTCTCCTGTTCTCTTCTCAACCTACCACAATTTTTGACCTGATCCCATGACTCTACTATATTGCTTTTACCTAGGTCAATTACAACATTCTTCATGATGACTCTTGTGTCATTCCCAAACCCCATAACTCTTGTTCACTCTTCTTAAAATTATAATTTCTTCAACACTTCCTATTTTCTCTAACATAATGTACTTTTTAGTCATTCTTTTATGTCTGTTTTCCCTGGTTGGAAGATAAAATCAGGACGTGATATGTACAGGAGACAGGGAGAAACTGGGTAGAAGAAGGCGTTTCCCTGGCAAAGACCTCCACCCTCAAGCCTGGAAGCCTATGGCCCTAAATGGGAACAGGCATTCCTGTTTCAGGACCAAGTGCTGCCTTTTGGTCCACCACACCCCCCTGTCTTGTACCCACATAAACCCCAAACCTCAGGCTCCATTAGCAGAACAGAGGAGTTAGAAGAACAGTGCAGCAAAGAAGAGATGAGAAGGAGCGTCTGAACATTGAGAGGAGTTCAGCTGGGGACAGGATGGCCAAACTCCAGAGGAAAATCTTTCCACTCCATTCCCTTTCCAGCGCTCCATTTATCCTGCTGCGAGCCACCTCCAACTGACAATAAAGTCCCCTGCATTTACTATCCTTCAGTTTGTCCGTGTGACCTGATTCTTCATGGACACCAGACAAGAGCCCAGGTATCAAGAGGGCACTGAGCTGGTTAGCACTTAAGCTGTCTGTGAAGAGCAGAGCTAAAAGAGCACCATAACACGTCCACTGGGGCTTTAGGAACTGCAGGCTGAACTCACCCCTAGATGATACCATGGGGCTGGAGTCCAAAAGTGCTTGCACCAGCTCCTGTACCTGCCAGTCTACGTGCTTCACCCCTCTCGTAAGGGGTTTGAACACACCAGGCCACATCCTTATCGCACATCCTGTGAAGGGGGTCAGGGAACTCTCCAGTTTCAGAAGGAATGATTTTGTCCATGTTGTTCACTGCTGTATCCTAAGCATCTAGAATAATGTCTGGCACACCCTAGACGGTTGCAAAATATTTGCTGAATAAACATTGAATTAATCCGTTTTCTTGTCTTGTAAATTAGAGCAGGAGCTCCTTTGAAGACTGGAACTTTTGTTCTTATCTCTACTAGTCCTGTTGGCTCAGTGCCTGGCTATAGGGGAATGTGCCTGTGATGAGTGCATGGGGAGTCATTATGGCACCAGTATTTTTTTATTTCAATAGTTTTTGGTGTACAGATGGTTTTAGGTATACAGATAAGTTCTTCAGTGGTGAATTCTGAGATTTTAGTGCACCTATCATCTAAGCAGTGCACACTGTACCCAATCTGTAGTCTTTTATCTCTCACTCATCTTCCAACCTCCTACCTAGAGTCCCCTAAGTCCATCATATCACTCTGTATGTGTTTGTATCCTCATGGTTTAGATCCCACTTATACTGTAAATGGGAACGTACAGTATTTGGCTTTTCACTCCTGAGTTACTTCACTTGATACCAGTATTTTTGTAACTGCTTCTGGATGATACTCAAAGACCTGGGAGAGTAGATTTTAAATTCTACTCTACTTTGTAGAGCTCCAAAGAAGTGATATTAGGATTTTGCAAAGAATGGTAATTTAAGTTGCCTAAATAAACTGTTTATCCCTTTAAATTCTGTTATTGATTGAGATTTCTTTGAAATAATTCTACTGCTAAAGTAAGTTTAAAATTAGAGGTTTATGTTGCCATTGGGATCTAATTAAACTAAAGAGCTTCTGCACAGCAAAAAACCCAAAAACCAAAAGACGAAAAACAACAGCAACAAAAAAGCAAAAACAAAAATACTGTCATCAGAGTGAACAGGCAACCTACGGAATAAGAGAAGATTTTTGCAATCTATCCATCTGACAAAGGGCTAATATCCAGAATCTGCAAAGAACTTAAACAAATTTACAAGAAAAAAACAACTCCATCAAAAAGTGGGTGAAGGATATGAACAGACACTTCTCAAAAGAAGACATTTATGTAGTCAACAAACATATGAAAAAAAGCTCATCATCACTGATCATTAGAGAAATGCAAATCAAAACCACAATGAGATACCATCTCATGTCAATTAGAATGGCGATCATTAAAAAGTCTGGAACAACAGATGCTGGAGAGGATGTGGATAAATAGGAATGCTTTTACACTTGGTGAAAGCAAATTAGTTCAATCATTCTGGAAGACAGTGTGGCAATTCCTCAAGGATTTCAAACCAGAAATACCATTTGACCCAGCAATCCCATTACTGGGTATATACCCAAAAGATTATAAATCATTCTACTATAAAGACACATGCACACATATGTTGATTGCAGCCCTGTTCACAATAGCAAAGACTTCGAACCAACTCAAATGCCCATCAATAATAGACTGAATTAAGAAAGTGCAGCACATGTACATGATGGAATACTATGCAGCCATAAAAAGGAGGAGTTCATGTCCTTTGCAGAACATGGATGAAGCTAGAAACCATCATTCTCAGCAAACTAACACAAGAACAGAAAAACAAACACTGCATGTTCTCATTCATAGGTGAGAGTTGAACAATGAGAACACATGGACACAGGAATGGGAACATCACACACTGTGGCCTGTCGGGGGTGGGGGGCTAGGGGAGGGATAGCATTAGGAGAAATACCTAATGTAGATGATGGGTTGATGAGTGCAGCAAACCACCATGGCATGTGCATACCTATGTAACAAACCTGCACATTCTGCACATGTATCCCAGAACTTAAAGTATAATAAAAAATAAAACAAAAATATAAAAATATTTTGGGTCCCTAAAAAAAAGAAATTATGTGTTTAAACTAAAGACAGGAGAAGGAAAGAAGTACAAAAAAAGAACAGAGGGCATAGTTCCCAACACTGAGTGCACATTAGAATCATTTAGTGGGGTTTCTATATCGACATCAGGACCACAGCCCCCAAAAAATATTATTTAGGGCTAGGAACTGAGCATATATATATATATATATATATACACACACACACATACATATATAAATTCTTTAGATGATTCTAATGTGCAACTAAGGTTGAGAACCGCTGGAATAGGTAATCCTTGAGGGATAGGGCAGGCTACAAGAGAAAATAAAAGCAAATGCACTGAGAGAGGCAGAATGTCCCTGACAATTGCTTAAGGTCCTCTTTAGTAATACTGGGCCATAGACAGTCCCTATTATTGTTATTTTGTAGTTGTGACCAGTAATTGGATCCAGACACTTGAGGGGACATAAGCGCAAGACCAAGTACTTAATGGTTAGTTTATGGGATACTAATAACAATTTAAAAAGTTAAAAAAAAAAATCTTCCTTGAAGCTTTCTAAAAGGTTAATTACCTACCAGTTCTTTCAGCCTTTAAATTACTTTCTGAGAGGGAATTAGAAAGAGGGGCACGAATTCTATTAGGAGATTGTGGTACCACTGTAGATTAATTCTTATTAAATGCTATCCTGTTGTTCATTATTCATCACAAAGAGGCTAACTTAATCCTTATTCTGAGCTTGCATATTGAGCAATTCTGGATAATTGCATATAGAATGATAACCTTTATAACAGGCACAATTCAATACAAAGAAAAATCTGTTCTTGGAATGCAATTTAAAACTCATAAAGTGAAACTTAATATCTTGGAAAGAGAGTATATGAATTTAATGGTATAGTATTATTATTTCTAAGGGAAATTTCCAATATTCTGTGATTCAAAAAAGCCTCAGGATAAATATATTTTACTGGCACTACCTCAGGCATGCTAACAAGTTAGCCACATTTGACCGTTTTGAAGATGAGTATGGTTAATCAAAGGTTATATAATTTTAGTCACAGGCACCTTGTTTTGTTAATATTCTCTTTATGAAGAATACATTTCAATTGCAAAAACTCTCTGTATAAAAAGAACATATTATAATCCAATTCTTTGTAAAAAGTAAGGCTATTTTCATGGGATATATTGAAAGTATTTTTTCCCTTCAAATTAACTGGTTCTGGTGAGTAAATTTGATGAAATGGTTTATACAAGAATTGCCTTTTAAATTCTAAAACAAAAGCATTAAACACAAGTTGACTTTAACAGAAATGGATGTTGCATTATTTCTTTGCAAGTGCCTGTACTTTTTATTTTGTAATGATTTATGTTCCTTGAATATGCTTTATCTCATGCCTGACTGATTACAAGCATGAAGGGGGGTTAAATGTATTTGCTGTTGGCAATTTAGCATTAATTGTAATATGCTGTAATCCAACTCACAATCTGTCATTTCCAGTCAAATTGTGAAACACTGTAATTGTATTTTAGAGTTCTACTGCCATTGATTATAGCTACCTCATTTGTGTTTTAATATACCATGACGAATTTGTGAATGGAAATACAATCTTGTACCAAGCAAGAAACAAGCATTGTTCTTTCTCCCTATTATAACAGCAATAGAATTATTTCTTAACAAATGAAAAGAGAAGGCAATGATAAGACAGTAAAGAGAATTCATTTAAAAATGAAAAAGACACAAAAAGATTTCAAGTTTCTAGCAATGCATAACCATAAAGGAGCCATGGATTTTCTGAAAACATTTTAAAATGAAATATTACAAAAATATTTTTAAATGAATTTTATTTTTGAAATCTCTTCATACTCATACAAATTGCTCTAGTTTATTCATTTGATAGCCATATAGTATTCTGCAGCTTATTTATTCATTCTTTCCTTGATGGTCATTCAGATTATTTATAAGTTTTACTATTACAAATAATGCTTCAGTGGATATTCTTGTGCATGACTCTTCATGGATATAGAAGATTCACTAGGGAATGTACTTAGAAGTGGTAATTCTGGGTTGTAGAGTATGCGCACCCTCTGTTTTACTTGATATTGCCAATTTGTTCCTCAAAACAGTTATACCAACTTACACTTCCATTATAGGTAGAGAGATAGGCATGAATAGGGCAGAAGAGGGCTTTCCCCCTCTAGAAATGTCAGGTGATGGTTTGGCAATGATCTTATTGCCTCTCTAAAAATGGTAATTCAGCAGCCAGGGAGAGACAATCTTCTGATGGTCCACACTTGTTAACATTAAAATTGTTAACTGGTTACAGGTCCCAGGGAGAAGTAGCTTCTTGGGCATGTGAGTTAAGAGACAAAATGGTGAAGTGTGATGTTCCAGGGGCACATACCACCAGAAAAAGGAAAAAAAGCCTGCGGTGGGCATGTGTACAACTCCCTAAACACATTGCGGCATGTCAAGTCCAAAGGGTAAGGAAAGCACTGCATGCAGGAAGCTCACCCTAGGGGAAGAATTTTGGGAAAGAGGCAAGCCTAGAAAGTCCTAGGCTCAAGGTTAAAGGCCTCCTTTTTTCTGATGTCTTCTCCTCTCTTTTGAACCTTCAGGTGCCCACTTGGATCTCTTCCAAGTGAATTTTCCTTTCTTTCCTGTTCTAAAGCCACTTTTAAAAATAAACTTCGACTCCTGCTCTGAAACCTGCCTGGTCTCTTTTTCTGTTTTATGCCCTTCAGTTGAATTCTTTCTTCTGAGAAGGCAAGGGCTGAAGTTGCTATGGACCGGAAGGTATATGCCGTCAGTAACTCAAGGTATCTCAGATCTCTTCCACTGCTAACACTTCCATCGGAAGTATAATTCACTTCTCTACATTCTTGCTTTAGTCAGATTACCATGGAATACTATGCAGCCATAAAAAAGAATAAGTTCGTGTCCTTTGTAGGGACGTGAATGAAGCTGGAAACCATCATTCTCAGCAAACTAACACAAGAACAGAAAACCAAACACCACATGTTCTCACTCATAAGTAAGAGTTGAACAATGAGAACGCATGGACACAGGAAGGGGAACATCACACACTGCAATCTGTCAGAGAGTTGGCGGCTAGGGGAGGGATAGATAGCATTAGGAGAAATACCTAATGTAGATGATGGGATGATGGGTACAGCAAACCACCATGGCACGTGCATACCTACGTAACAAACCTGCACATTCTGCACGTGTATCACAGAACTTAAAGTATAATTTTTAAAATTGTCTATTTGATGGATGCAAATGACATCTAATTTTGGGTTTAATTTTCTTTTGCCTAGTTGCTATAATGAGTATGAACATATTTTCATACATTTATTGGCCATTTGGATCTCCTGTGAATTACCTATTTATGTTTTTCCCATTTTTTCTGTTACATTGTTTATCTTTTTAATTAGTGAGAGTCTGTTATATGTTCTAGGTACTAATTCTTTGTTGGTTATGTGTATTTCAATTGTATATTCATTCAAATCATTTGTTGTGCTTGCTACTATCTGCCGGGCACCAGTTTAGATGCTGGGCACACAGCAATTACAGAAAACAAAGAAACAGACAAAATCTCTGCCCTCATGTGATCTTTAATATCATTGAAGTGACAAACTGTAAGCGAATGGAAATACAATATGTCAGATAAATGATATGAAGAAAAGTCAACCAGATTAAAGGCAATTTCAAGTGGTAAAGTTTCCCCTGAATACATTAAGAGAATAAGCTATTCTATGTGAGGGAAGAGGCTCGTAGGCAGAAGGAACAGCAAGTTTCAAGGCAAGAGCTGGGACCATGCTTGACATATTTGAGGAACAATGTGGTTCTCAGCCAGAAAACAAAAGGAAGAGTGATAGGAGATGAATTTGGAGAGAGAGGTGGCAATAGTAAGAATTTAGGACTTAAAGTGCAATGGGAAGTTTCTGAAGATTTTGAGCAAAGGAATTAAAATATTTGTCAAATATCTTTAAAAGACCTGTCTGGCCATATGTGGAAAATAGACTTTAGGTAGCCAAACCTGAAAACAAAGCAGCAGCAGCTGCAGTATAGGTGAGAGATCACAGTGCCCTGGATTAGGATGGTAGTTGTAGAAGTGGGAAGAAGTGCTGATTCAGAATATATTTTGTAGGAGAGATGAGATTTTCTGATTAGAAGATTAGGATTAGGACATGAGAGAAACAGAAATTTAGGACGACTACAAGTTTTTTGGCTTCAGCAAATGAGTGAATGTTAGCCCTGCAAATAAACCTTATTTTATCAGTTCAAAGACATACATTTGTTATTTGAAGTTAGGAGGCATCTTATGAATGATGGTGATTTATATTTATAATCACCGTCATTCAGATAGTAATGTAATTTCATTGACTAGACATAAATTGGTCATACTTGCCATACTGTCATCATTTCAACTGAACTGTGTGTGTTATTGGTTTTATGCATGTTGATTTTAATTGCCACTAAGTAGCTTTTTCAAAAGTACACCGATTTATCAGTGAAACTAAAATTCATTTGCTGTCTAGAAAGGCTCAAACAAATCAATGAAGCAATAAATCGATATCATTGAATAGATATTTACTCTTAGAGAATCGATCATAATTCCACATTTTTCCACAATGCAACCACTAGGGACTTTACAGAGATCTCAGAGATAAAGATATCCACAAGTGGATGAAGCTGTGGGCTGAAACATGTGCACTGAGATACATGCACAATTGCCTATCCCATGCCAAGTCATAAAACTGAAGGTAGGAGAAATTAACAAATTGCCTAGAGTAGATGAGGGAAATGTCAAAACAACAAAAGGCTGGTGAAACTGATTTATACATCATGCAGAATTATCACTAAAGCATTAAGTTATAATTTAATTGGTAGCATTTTTTTCCTTTTCTAGTTTTAAGTAAAGTAATGGTGAGGCTTAACAACTAATGACTTCTTACATTTGGTAAAATGTAGTACGCTTAGGAAATTTCAGAGTGTATAGACAGTAAAGTCATAGGACTAGATGAGATTCCCTTGGAAATGAATGAAGTTAAAAAAAAAAAAGAACACTAGAGATTCACTGGGAAACTCCAGTATTTGGTTATTGGGGAAAAGAGTGAATCTGGTGAAGATACTAAAGGAATGGGTAGTTGGGTGGGAGGAAAAACGGGAGAGTGGGGTGCTCTGGGAAGCCAAGGAAGACAGGGATTCAAGGAGAAAGGAATGATCAGTTGAACCAAATGTTATTGATAGGTTGAGTAACATGAGGATTGAGAACTGGCCATTTAATTTGGCAATATGGAAGTTACTGATGAATTTGACAAAAGTGAAACAAGGGCTGGGTTGGGAGAGAGCATGGCAAATTCAAGGTTTCTGTATCTGAGAAACCAGGTCTTCTGGACTTACCACTTTTAAATTTTACTAATCAAGATTTTAAGTCAAAAGAGACCCCAGAGATCATAACCCTTAGTAGTCTATCTCTGAATTAGTCTGGAATCTTTGATTTACTCTGACTCTAACCACTGCAGAGTTTTCCTGGGTCCACTGGTGCTCATGTTCTGTTACAATGGCTATTTAGTGGAGCTCTTCTGGAAAGAGGAAACTCATACTATTAATTTGGACAATCTGAAAAATATGTCCTGCCTGATTAATTTTAATATTTAGGGCATATTCAAGGATATTATTAGTAAATAAAAGGAAACACCAAGTAAATGAAACACTGTACCTAAAACAGCCTTGTTCTTTACATTCAGAGTACATAAAATGTAAGGGTGAAAATAGAGGAGCATGTTGCTCTACGTAAAACTTAGGATAATCTTTCAAAAGACATGGCAAGTCTTTTCCTCTTCTTAAAATAGCCAAAAAATATAAGTAAAGAGGTTTTAACATTTTAAGGATTTGTAATCATACTATGTTATCTTAGTGATTGTCTCAATGAGTCACTTTAATCAAGACAGGTTTATCAAGCTAGATCATGGTGCTAGAATATTATGCCTAGGATCTGGGCAAGGTACAGAAGGAAATGAAAGGATATAATTCTGCAAATAGCATATCAGCTGAATTACAGAGCTTCCTTTTCGTAGATAAACGATATATAAAAAAAGTATCACACGAAGGTTACTAACCTATAATTCTGTGTGCAAAGGCTCCAATTTACTGATTCATCATTATGATGAATCATTATGAAAATTATGAAAACATTCAGATCATGCTTTACTTAATCAAATTTTTTTTTTTTTTTTTTTTGAGACGGAGTTTCACTCATGTTACCCAGGCTGGAGTGCAATGGCGTGATCTCGACTCACCGCAACCTCCGCCTTCTGGGTTCAGGCAATTCTCCTGCCTCAGACTCTTGAGTAGCTGGGATTACAGGTACGCACCACCATGCCCAGCTAATTTTTGTATTTTTAGTAGAGACGGGGTTTCACCATGTTGACCAGGATGGTCTCGATCTCTTGACCTTGTGATCCACCCGCCTCGGCCTCCCAAAGTGCTGGGATTACAGGCTTGAGCCACTGCACCCGGCCCTTAATCAAATTTTTAATCACTCCTATGAAAAATGTGAATGTGACTACAGAAACAAGAAAAATGGTTGAAGATTAATAGACTACGTATTTTAACGTTAGTATCATTTATTCAAAACCTAACACAAGACTGATAATGTTTGTGGAAAATCCCTTTTTGTGAGTAACAACAGGTCAATAAAAATAACAACAATAGCAACAAAAATTTGTTATTAAGGATTCATTATAAGAAGACAAATTTAGAAAACTTCATTATTTATTTGTTGTAATAAAAATAAATTAATGAAAATATATTCAGTTGAATGAAGGCCCCAGTGGAAGAAATATTTATAATTTCATGGTCGATATTAATTGAATGCTATGTAAACACAATATTAGGCATTAGTGGTATTAAAATTTTTTCTACAATCAGCTGGGTGTGGTGGCTCACACCTGTAATTTCAGCACTTTGGGAGGCTGAGGCAGGTGGATTGCTTGAGGCCAGGAGTTTGAGACCAGCCTGAGCAAGAGGGTGAAGCCCCATCTCTACTAAAATTACAAAAATTAGCCAGGCATGGTAGGCATGTCTGTAATCCCAGCTACTTGGAAGGCTGAGGCAGGAGAACTGCTTGAACTAAGGAGGTAAAGTTGCAGTGAGCCAAGATCTGGCCACTGCAATCCAACCTGGGTGACAGAGCAAGACTCTGTCTCAAAAAAAAAAAAAAA
>NW_022436942.1:31102212-31129167 GCF_009761245.1 Sapajus apella
CAAAAAAAAAAAAATTGTTTTTTCTACTATTGAATGGTTTATAAACTGAATAAAATTTAAAGATTTTAGATATTTGCCAAGTGCAATAAAACTTGAAGTTTGAAAGAAGTGGTTATATCTTTTTCTACTTAGTGATGAAGCTATTTATGAGCTTTGAAACCAACTTAGGAGAGGTGATGTTGTTGCTTTCCTTAAGATACTGAAACAGCAACCTAACAATATTGCTCATGTCCACTAACAGGAAAAAAAAAAAAGATTTCTGCATCAATCTATAAGAATTGAATTAATACTTAATAGAATTTCTATGAGAACAATCTTTGCCTATTGCTATGGAGTGATCTCCCGGACATATTATTAAGTGGAAAAAAGCAAGTTTCAGAATTGTACATATATCATGTTTTATTTTCTCATTTTATTATTATTATATTTGTTGTTTATTTATTTATTTACTTTGAGATGGAGTTTCACTCTTGTTGCCTAGGCTAGAGTGCAATGGCACAATCTCAGCTCACTGCAACCTCCACCTTCCAGGTTCAAGTGATTCTCCTGCCTCAGCCTCCCAAGTAGCTGGGATTACAGGCGCCCAGCTGATTTTTGTATTTTTAATAGAGACAGGTTTCGCCATGTTGACCAGACTGGTCTTGAACTCCTGACCTCAGGTGATCCACCCGCCTTGGCCTCCCAAAGTGCTGGGATTACAGGTGTGAGCCACCGTGCCCGGTCTATTTTATTTCATTTTTTTAAGACAGAATTTTGCCCTGTTGCCCAGGCTAGAGTGCAGTGGCATGATCACGGCTCGCTGCAGCCTTTGCCTCCTGGGTTCAAGCAATTCTCCTGTCTCAGCTTCCTGAGTAGCTGGGATTATAGGCTCACCCCACCATTCCCAGCTAAGTTTCGTACTTTTAGTGGAGATGGGTTTTAGCCATGTTGGCCAGGTTGATTTCGAACTTCTGACCTCAAGTGATCTGCCTGCCTTGGCTTCCCAAAGTGCTGGGATTACAGGCATGAGCCACTGTGCCCGGCCTATTTTCTCATTTAAAAAATAAAGAAGCCAAAATCAAACATTTAAAAATGTTTATCTGTAAAAGAAAGAATAGGAATAGAAGTTAGAATTTTTTTAGTGTGTGCTAATTTGTAAATAGTAATTTAAAATCATGTAAATGGCTTACATAATTATTAAACAAAAATACAGATGAAATAATCAATACCCACATTGAAAGGAAAATGAAACAAATGAAGAAAAGACATAAACACAGTAATTTGATTGTACTTCTCTAGTGGAATAATCCAAAAAAAACTTACTGTTTTTAGAGCAATGACACTATTCTCTGAAACTAGTACGTATTTTAGAGGACATATAAGAATATAAGTAATTATAATAATGATGTTAGGAGCCAAGATTTTTATTACAGGAAAAAGCTGTAAATATAAAATCCGATAAGTTCAGTAGAAACTTTGTAATCCTAAATTTGAATGGGACATTTCAATATAAACTCACAATGTTCTTTTCTTTAAAAAAAGAATTCTTACCTCTGTCTGTTTAAGAGGCCGAGAAATTATCTTGACCAACTAAATAGCAATGCATACTTATAGTACCCGACTTACAGGCTTTAAATATTGTTACTCTGAAATAAATCCAGGGTCCTTGAAGAACACCTGATTCCAGGTTTAAGTTAGGGGTGAGTCTTGGAACATCTTGACATCCAGAAAGCAAGGAAGCTACCAATAACTAGTTAAGGTTATATCAGAAAGCAGGGACCAAATTGAAAGGGCTCATTAGCCAAGATGGGCAATCTGAGCTTCAAAAGAATAACTGCAATACATTTCAAGGCATCTAATCTGTTAAAGTTTCTGAGTTAATAAAAATAGAAAACAGAAAAAAAATCCTCACTGTCATCTTTTTAAGATAGTAGGAAAATAACTCATTATTCTGAAAATAGGTTAATAGAGTAAAAGAGTCAAGCCTTTCTTGAACAAGCTATACGTCAAAGGATCTAAATAGTTGGTGAGGGAAAGTTTTTCACTGAAGAATTTCAGCTATTGAATGACGAAGAAATGACCGTTAGAGTAGCACCAATTTGCAACTGCTAATGAAAGAACAGCTTTAGGCAGTTATCACCAATGACTGCCAGAACGGTTAGATGAAAGCTGATGCAGAACGTCATAATAAATAGATAAGGGCAACAACGACTGAAACCAGCAGTCAATCTTAATTTCACATGAAAAGAGACAACTAGACCTATTGCCTCTGATAGATGTCTAGGCAAAAAATAGCTATGGCGTATCCTCACCAAAAATTCAAAACTAAATCTGAACAAGCCTCTTTATATATTCACCAGTTACATAAAGTTTAGCAGACAGATAACACGTTATAAGTATGCAAACAATAAAATCCAGACGTGGAAGACTCTACCAGGTAGATGTCTTGGCTTCTTCAACAAATAAATAGCCAGAAAAAAATAAAGAGGAAGGAGGAACCTTACAGGTTGAAAGAGATTTAAGAGACATAAACAAATGCAAAATATGGAACAAATGATAAACATGAGGAATTTGAAAGTTGACTGGATATTTGATATTATGAAGGATTTATTTTTGTTTAGGTATGACAATATGTTGTAGTTATATTAATACAATAATTCTTTTTTTTTTTTTTTTTTTTTTAGGAGACAGAGCTTCGCTCTTGTTACCCAGGCTGGAGTGCAATGGCGCGATCTCGGCTCACCGCAACCTCCGTCTCCTGGGTTCAGGCAATTCTCCTGCCTCAGCCTCCTGAGTAGCTGGGATTACGGGCACGCGCCACCATGCCCAGCTAATTTTTGTATTTTTAGTAGAGACGGGGTTTCACCATGTTGACCAGGATGGTCTCGATCTGTTGACCTCGTGATCTACCCGCCTCGGCCTCCCAAAGTGCTGGGATTACAGGCGTGAGCCACCGCGCCTGGCCAATACAATAATTCTTAAATGTTTTGAGTTGCTTAAAGGACAACAATAAAAAGCTATTAATTAATGGGTCATAGAAGAAATGGCATCACATTTTTGGATCTGATCAAAGTGGTAGTTATAAATTAAAACTGTGCAAAGTGCAGCAGGCAGTACATGCGCAAATTTCATAACGTAAAATTCTCCATTAATATTCAAAGCCACAAATAATAAGTATCACTAATTTGTTGGCTACATTTGTTCACTGTATATTTATGGCAAAGACAATTTTTTTTTTTTTTGATACGGAGTCTTGCTCTGTCACCCAAGGCTGGAGTGCAGTGGCACAATTTCTGCTCACTGCAACCTCCCTCTCCTGGGTTCAAGCAATTCTCCTGCCTCAGCCTTCCGAGTAGCTAGGATTACAGGCACCTGCCATCACACTCTGCTAATTTTTGTATTTTTAGTAGAGACGGGATTTCACCGTGTTGGCCAAGGTGGTCTCAAACTCTTGACTTCGGATGATCCGCCTGCCTTGGCTTCCCAAAGTGCTGGGATTACAGATGTGAGACACTGTGCCCGGCCCCTGGCAGAGACAAGTTTTACAGTTCAACTTGTATAAACAAGAAGAACCACAGACTGAAGCATGACCTTGGAACAGAATAACATAAATTTTATGTAATGACTGTCCATCTCAAATTCTCCTCTTTTCCATGATATATGTTGGTCTGGTACATGATCCTTGATCACTGATTTGCTGTGGTATTTCTGGTACCATTCTTTCACTCTCATGCTTCAGTGTGGCAATTCTAGTTTTCAAAATACAGCTGTCTTTTGGATTTTCTCTCTGCATCTGATATTTGTTTCCATTCATCTTTTCTTTTTGTTTTTGTTTTGAGTCAGGATCTTACTCCCTCACTTAGGCTGAAGTGCAGTGGCACAATGATAGCTCACTGCAGCCTTGATCTCCTGGGCTCAACTGATCCTTCCACCTCAGCCTCCCCAGTAGCTGGGAGTACAGGTACAAGCCTGAACGCTGGTGTGTGTGTGTGTGTGTGTGTGTGTGTGTGTGTGTGTGTGTGTGTGTGTCTGCAGAGCCCAGGCTGGGCTTCAACTCCTGGCCTCAGGCTATCCTCCCGCCTCAGTCCCTCAAAGTGCTGGGATTATAGGTGTGAGCCACCATGCCGGGCCTATTCATCATTTTTTTATGGTATTTCTAGGTAAATTTAGCTACTTTTATTTATTCAATCATTCTGTAAATATTTACTGAGTGCATTTATTGGTTTAGACATTGCAGATTCAGTGGTGATAACGACAAACATTCTGCCCTTTGAAAACATACATTTCTAATGTGGAAAGGCAGAAATTAACAAATCAACAAACAAAGTAATCTGAGAGTATGATAAACGCTAGGAAGTATAGGAAGAAAGTGTTAGCAAGTACAAAATTTGTGGTGGGGAGCAGTTGTTTTTTAAATAGAGTGGTCAAGAAAGACTTCTCTGAGGCTTATTAACATTTAAGCTGAAGCTTTAATCATGAGAGAGAGCCTGTCATGAGATCACCAAAGAACCAAAATTCCAGGTAATACAAACATCAAGTACCAAGACTTCAAGGTGGGACCAAATAACTGAAAAAATAACAGAGCAATGGTAGGAAATCTAATTTATTCTAAATGCAATAATATATAGCCACTGGAGGGTTTTAAGTAGCGAAAGATAATAATTTTGTTTACATTTTTAAAAGACCAGCTTTGCAGTTGTGTACAGAATGGATTGGATGGGAGCAAAAATACATTTTGGAGACAGGAAACAATTGCAGGCTTTCAGACAAAAGATGTGAATGGCTTCAACTAGGACAGCAGCAGTGGAGGTGGAGAGAAATTGATAGAATCAAGATGTATTTTAGAGGTACACATGACTTGATAATGGATTTGATTGGGGAAGAGGAGGCAAATGGGTCCTCTGTTTCCTAGAGAACTTCAAGACTATATTAAGTTGTTGCATGACAATATCCCTGTAGATGGAATTTTGTAACTTAGGCCTTCATAGTACTTTAGGTTTGTGTTTAGAGAACATGTTGTTGTAAAGGTTATTTCATAAAAAGGAAATTTTATTTTAATGATAAATTTGATTTATACTTAAGTGGATTTACCCTACCAACATATAGCAAGTGCTACAAATAAGCTGCAGGACACTGAAACTCCTTCCAATAAACACAAAATGAATTATGAAGAGAAAAAGGAAAGAACCATCCCTCCTCCTCATCTGCCCTTCTCCTCTTACCACTTCACGTTTGACGTTCACTGCAGATGTTTGACAGTGATCATTCTCAAAACTGTTGACAAAAGCTGCAGTATTCCTCCAAGAAACCCAGAACACACTCCTTAGAAGAGAAAGCTTTGCAGTCTTGTGAGGAAAGGTTTTTTTAAAAAAACTCATACTCTCTATTGATGAACTTGGAGGATGTTAAGTGTAATAAGCCAGGCACAGAAAAACAGGCTGGGCACGGTGGCTCACGCCTGTAATCCCAACACTTTGGGAGGCCGAAGTGGGTGGATCACCTGAGGTCAGGAGTTCAACATCATCCTGGCAAACATGGTGAAACTTCACCTCTGCTAAAAATACAAAAATTAGCTGAGCATGGTAGTGGGTGCCTGTAGTCTCCGCCACTGAGAATGCTGAGGCAGGAGGATCACCTCAGCCCAGAGACAGAGGTTGCAGTGAACTGAGATTGTGTCCCTGCACTCCAGGCTGAATGAGAGTAACCCTGTCTCAAAAAAAAAAAAAAAAAAAAAAAGGAAAAACAAATACTATATGATCTCACTTATGTGTGGAATTTTAAAAAGTTGAACTTATATAAGTAGAGGGAAGAATAGTGGTTACTGTGGTTGGAGGAAAGGGTAGTGAGGAGAAATTGGTCAGAGGGTACAAAATTCCACTTAGATAGGAGGAACAAGTTCAAGTGATCCATTGTACAATATCGTGACTATGATTAATAATGTACTGTATTTTGAAAATCCCTGAGAGTAGATTTTAAGTGATCTTCCCACGAAAAATGATAAGTATGTGAGGTAATACATATGTTAATTAACTCAGTTGAGCCATTCCACATTGTACACGTTTCATACTGTGTACAACATGTTGTACACCATAAATATATATCATTTTGTTTCTCAATTAAAAAAACTAATTTCCTAAATAATTTTTCTAAAAGCTTGTATTCTTACTCCGTTAGTTCGCCATGTCCTGTCTTACTTTCTTTTATATTGTCTTGACTTTCAGAGATCAGAGATAGTGAGTGTTCTAATTGCTAGCAAGCCTAAGGAGGACAAGAAAACTGATAGAAGGAAAAAGATTGACTACATTTCTCAGCAAGTTTTCACATCAGGGAAAGCTAGTAAAGCACTATTAAACCAGCAAGGCTGTTAAACAGGGACTTGAACGTTTACAAGGTACAGTGGTGTGTAAAGGATACACAAATTGCCATAAAGTGGCTAAAGTATACATTACTGTCACCTCTGGGCATCTGACAGATCCAAACCTAAGATTGCCACAATCATTTCTGTTCTATAAAACTGGCATTTTAGTTCAAATGCCTTCTATAAAATGATATTTTGCTATGAGTTTTATGAGAAAATCTTAATGATACTGAGTATTCCAAGTAGCAAAACTTTTGGAGCACTTGGCAAGTGAATAACTGTCACTTATTTTTGTTCAGTTGTCACCAAATTCTGGTCATCACAAAAGATGGTCATGGAAAGAAATCTATGAAGGAAATCACAGAACATTATAGTTCAGTGTTCTCATTTTGCAAAATAAAAAACAAAGACCTAGAGAAATTAAGCTCTTTGGTCAAGCCTTCTTGGCTTTGATTTCCTATTGAAATCTTTTTGAAGTAAAACAAAAAAATAGTCACCCTTCTAGGAGGTGGCAGAACTGGAACTAGGATTCAGGTTTCCTTGTTCCAAGAGTAACACTCTTTGGGCCGGGCATGGTGGCTCGAGCCTGTAATCCTAGCACTTTGGGAGGTCGAAGTGGGCGGATCACCAGGTCAAGAGTTCGAGATCAGCCTGGCCAATATGGTAAAACCCCATCTCTACTAAAAATACAAAACCTAGCTAAGCGTGGTGGTGTGCGCCTGTAACCTCAGCTACTAGAGAGGCTGAGGCAGGAGAATCTCTTGGGAGGCAAGGTTGCAGTGAGCCAAGATTGCATGACTGTACTCCAGCCTGGGCAACAGAGCAAGACTCCATCTCAAAAAAACAAACAAAAAAGACTCTTTGTATAACCTCATAGAAAACCACTCTGGTTGTTAAAGCTCCCATGCCCTAAAGGTAAAGAATTACACATCAATAATGAAATCTTCTGTAGACGTCCTGCTGTATTACACTAATAAATGAGTAGACAAATTCCATGGCCAAGAAATACCATGGCTGAAGCAAATGTACGTTGAGTTGTTTTATAACGTCCTTGCTGTATTACATAGGATTCCTTGGCTCCAGCTGGGAAAAAAAAAATCTCAAACTCACTTAAAAAAAATACAATTTATAGGTTTATATAACTGAGAAGTCCAATGTCCCCAGGACCTTGCTCTATCTGCCAAGTCTACCCACCATCTGACTTTATTCTTGGTCTCAGTAACAAGGTAGTGGCTAGCAGTTCTGACCCAATATTCCAACTGACTGAAGTCTAACAGAGAAGGTGATGGGTTTTCCTGGTTTCTATTGTATTCAAGTCCCAATTTTGCCTCTGATTGGGCAAAATTGGTTATGACATGTCATTCCTCTGTTTAAAATCCTCCAATAATAGCTCCTTATCTTCCTGAGAATGAAAGCCAAGATCTCTATAGTGGTCTTCAAGGTCCTACACAGTCTGGTCCCTAATATTCTTTAAACCCACCTCCTTCTGTTTACCCCTTGCTCATTCTACTCAGTCACATTTGACTCCTTGCTCTCAGTTGGACACACCACACACCCCCAGACTTTAGGGCCTTTGCACTGACTTCCCTCTGTGTGGCATATCTATTTTTTTAATCCAATGAAACATTTTATCCAGGAAATAATTTCCACATGCATAAAAGATCAGAAAACAAAATAGTGATGTCATCCACTAGGACAAAGTAGATCTAATGCATTCTCACCAGGTGTCCTGGGAAGGCTATTGATTTTGCATCCTCACCACCAAAGCTTTATTAAGGTGTACCTGACAAATAAAAATAGTATATAGTCAAGGTATGCAAGGTAATGATTTGATACATGTCTACATTGATTACCACAATCAAGTTAATTAACATAATTTTGTTAATTAACATAATTAATTAATTAATTATGTTAATAATTAGGTAGGAGGGTCAGTGAGGATGCTTCATATCTACTCAGCAAATTTCAACTATACCATGCAGCATTATTGACTACAGTCACCATACTGTACATTAGATTCCTAAAACTTATTCCTCTTATAACTGACAGTTTGTACCCTTTGGCCAATACCTCCCAAACTCACCCCAACCCCTAGCCCCTAGAAGTCACCATTCTACCCTTGGCTTCTGTGAGTTCTACTTTTTTAGATTCCACATGTAGGTAGACCCTACAGTATTTGTCTTTCTGTGTTTGTCTTATTTCACTTAGCATTATGTCCTGCAAGTCCATTCATGTTGTTGCAAATAGCAGGATCTTTCTTTTTTACAGCTGGATAATATTTCATTGTGTGTGTGTGTATGTGTGTGTCTGTCTATCTATCTATATATCAATCATATGTATAGATAGGTAGGTATAACATTTTCATTAATCACTCATCTGTTGACAGAACTCTTAGGTTACTTTCATATCTGGTTATTGTGAATAATACGGCAATGGACATGGGAGAGCAGATATCTCTTTGAGATACCGATTTCATTATTTTCCCAGATTATATTCAAATATAATCCTTTGATTATATTCCCAGAAGAGGGATTGCAAATTATATGGTAGTTCTATTTTTAATTTTCTGAGGAACCCATAATGTTTTCCATAATGACTATGCCAATTTACATTCCCACTAACAGTGTACAAAGGTTCTTTTCCATTTTTTCATACCCTTGCCCACACTTGTTTTATCTCTGGGGTCTTTTTTATCATAGTCATCCTAATAGGTGTGAGGGTATACGCTTCTTCTAAATATCCATGTGAGTGTATCTCAGCTCCTTCAAGTCACTGCCCTGAGCACTTGGCCATAAAATAGACACCTTCTCAATTTTCTTTATTGTCTTAGCCTTTCTTCCAGGCTCCTGTGTTCAATAACCTCTAGACCCCATGCATGTCAGATAGATTCTTGAATTTTGGTGAGTAGATCAAGAAGGTTATTTTCCTGTATGTGTGTGTAATAGGCATGTTCACAAACCACTGTCCCAGTCTGGGGTCTTGAACTTGTTTAGTTCTAGGTCCCCTGTACGCCTCATGACCTTGTTAAGTATCTGGGTCATAAGGGAGGTCCTCATATGGAATGGACTAACAACAAGACAGAATCAAGTCATCTGACTCAACAATCAGCCAGTGCTTCTCTCTGTGGAACATAATTCTCTATAAGGCTCAGAGGGAAGACTAACTCCCTTAGGTGCTGGAAGGAGCAATGAGAGACTTTTTTACTCAGGTGAAGGCTCCTCATCCACAGGCCGGGATTTCAACAAAATAGCACACTCTACCTGGCACTTTTTAGGCAAGATAAGCCCTTTGTCTTGGATCTGTTTCCACATCTATCTCCACCCATGTGACCACTCACCTATACATCAGTTTTCACCTGAGTTCTTGCCACAAAACTTTCATATTTTTATCCTACATCACAAAATTCATAGTTTATTTTATTTATTTATTTTGAGAGGCAGTCCTGCTCTGTTGCTCAGGCTGGAGTACAGTGGCATGATCTTGGCTCACTGCAACCTCTGCCTCCTGGGTTCAAGTGATTCTCCTGCCTCAGCCTCCTGAGTAGGTGGGGTTACACGTAGCTGCCACCATGCCTGGCTAATTTTTTGTACTTTTAGTAGAGACGGGGATTCACCATCTTGGTCAGGCTGGTCTTGAACTCCTGACCTCAGGGTGATCCTCCTGCCTCAGCCTCCCAAAGTGCTAGGATTACAGGCATGAGCCATTGTGCCCGGCATGTGCAATATTTTTAAATATTTGGTTTTTATCTGTATTCTACTAGTGGAAGGTAACATACCTTGTGAGATTTTTAAGTGTTCTTGGGCTGGGTGCATTGGCTCATGCCAGCACCTTGGAAGGCCAAGGCAGTGGATCACTTGAGGTTAGGAGTTTGAGGTCAGTTTGGCCAACATGGTGAAATCCCATCTCTATTAAAAACACAAAAATCAGCTGGGCATGCTGGGGCAGGCCTGTAATCCCAGCTACTCAGGAGGCTGAGGCAGGAGAATTGCTTGAACCTGGGAGGTGGAGGCAGAGGTTGCAGTGAGCCGAGATAGCACCACTGCACTCCAGCCTGATCAACAGAGTAAGACTCTGTCTAAAGGAAATATAAAAAAAGGACCAAATAGTTAAAAGATGTTTAGAATCTTTTAAAGGAAGCATCCTCATGATGTGTTTTCCCCATTTGTCCTTTTAGTGCTATTTACCTTATGTAGAAGAGTTATCAAAAAATATCAACTTCCTTCCAGATCAGACCTGGGGAAATACATTTTATCAGCAATATAATATATACTTTTCATTATTCTTTTACACTGGCATTTGTCAAAATGCATTCATGGGACTCTTGTCCTGTGGGACACTGAGAGATCTAAAGGCTAGTCCATGAAGAAAAAGTTTTATAGTATGATTTCTCAGGACAATAATGTGCTAATTTTCATAGTAAATCTCTGGGAGAGTGATAATATAATAAGAATTTCCAAAATTTATTTGACTACCAAACACTAGTGTTAGTGAAATGCATTATGGGGATATGTGTTTTCTCCAGATAAAGACTCAATTTTTAGGTGAAATGCTTTATACCTAACACTTAATGCTCAACATAACCCTGTTCTTACAATAACTGTTTATGTTACTTGAGCTAATTCAATCTTGGCCATCATTACATGTATGGATATTGAAGGGAAAAATTAAGGATTCAGAAGGGCTAAATTAGGCCTGGAATTATCAGGTATGATAAATAGCCATTTATATATAGTTTTAAAAGATTAACGCATAAATAGTTTTACTTATCAGGTTTTCCTAGGCCTTACAAAGTTACACTTAAGCAACTAATAGCAAGGCACTTTTAGGACATAAAGAAATAATAGGAATTTCATTATACTTAGACTTTAAAATAAATTTTGAAATAATTTGTATAATCATTTATACAAAAATTATGTATTATTTCTTTGGAGTTAGTCCTATTTCTCTCAAGCTCTTAAAATGGACTAAATTCCAGATTTATTTGTACTCCATTGGTTATTGTTTAGAAATTTTCACTCATGCTATCAAAAAAGATTAGGGATCCTTGCACTTCACATCTAGACACTGACTAAATCATACAATTTGCCAATCACATAGAAGGTACATGAATTCTCCAGGAACATTGCCAATCACATAGAGGGTACATGAGTTCTCCAGGAACATCCACCCTCACAGACTAACAAACACACCTGAGTTGCATTTAGAGTAGCCAAGACACGCTGGGTCTGGGGAATCAGGACTGCAGAAAAGGAAATTGAGAAGCGGCAGCGGCAGCGGCAGCAGCAGCAGCAGCAGCAGCAGCAATCTGACCAGCAGGTAATCTATCTAAAAGACCAAAAAGTTAAGGGCCGGGCGCTGTGGCTCAAGCCTGTAATCCCAGCACTTTGGGAGCCCGAGGCGGGCGGATCACAAGGTCAAGAGAGGGAGACCATCCTGGCCAACGTGGTGAAACCCCGTCTCTACTAAAAATACAAAAATTAGCTGGGCATGGTGGCGTGCGTCTGTAGTCCCAGCTACTCGGGAGGCTGAGGCACAAGAATTGCTTGAACCCAGGAGGCGAAGGTTGCAATGAGCCGAGATTGTGCCACTGCACTCCAGCCTGGCGCCTGGCGACAGAGTGAGATTCTGTCTCAAAAAAAAAAAAAAAAAAAGAAAAGCAGGTGGCCCTTGCCACTACTACTTCTAGCCGGGTGCGGTGGCTCACGCCTGTAATCCTAGCACTTTGAGAGGCCGAGGGGGGTGGATCACCTGGGGTCGGGATTAAAAGCCCACCGGGCCAGAATGGGGAAACCCACATTTTAAAAAAAAAAAAAAAAAAAGTTAAGGGCCATGGTTGCTGTGGCCATACACCAACATTGCTATGGAATACTGAATTTGGGACTGCTGAACCACAGACTCTAGCACCAGCCCAAAATGTCAATAACATCCTGTAGGGGTCCTGACTGGTGCACTGTAGCTATAGGAAAAATTAACTTTCTGGAAAGAAGCTTTCTAAAGTTTTTTGTAACATTATAAGATATTTGCTATGGTCTGACTGTGCCTTCCAAAATTAATATGTTGGAATACTAACCCCCAAGGTGATGGTGTTAGAAGGTAGGGCCTTTGGGAGGTGATTATATCATGAGGGTGGAGCCCTCATGAATAAGATTCATGTTCTTATAAAAGAGGTGTGAGGGAACTTGTTTGCACCTTCTGCCATGTGAGATGCAGTGAAAAGGCACCATCTGTGAGAAACAGTCCCTCACTGGACACTTAATCTGCCCGCCACCTTGATATTGGGATTTTCAGGCCCCAGAGCTGTGAGAAATAAATGTTTTCTGCTTATAATCCCCCAGGTTGTACTATTTTTGTTATGGCAGCCACAGTAGACTAAGACAACATTTAAACAAACAATAAGTTCACAGATAGAAAATACCAAATACACTAAAAGTCAATCCATCTTGAGACAGAGAAATAACAGATTTAGATTCATAGATTTCTGATGTTGGAATTGTCAGATACAGATTGTTGATTATTACTTAACAAATGTTTAAAAAACATAGAATGCAGTGAAAATGATGAACCTCCATAAGAAATTATTAGGAATTTTAAAAATTTAAAAATATCTATATACCATTACAAATGAAATGTACATGAAAAATACATAATTGTTTAAATAAAAGCCACAATGTATGAAATTTTTGTAAAACTAGGTGAAATGCATTGAAGACAAGCTTAGTGAGCCCTAAGTAGAGCCACATAGCAGCCAAAAGAAAGAGAGAAATGAAAAATATGGATAAACGATTTGGAGACATAAAGATTAAAATGAGGTATAACATAGACAATGGCCATAAATTTTCCAGAAGTGAAGAACAATACAAATTCACAAATCCTTGAGGCACAACGTATCCCAAATAGGAAAAACAAGAAGATATTTATTTCTGGACAAATATTTTTGGATTTTGTTGTTTTATTTTGCTCTTCTCCTTTTTAAATAACAGCTTTATTAAGTCATAATTTACATACCGTACAATTCATCTATTTAAAATGTACAATTCGATGGATTTTTGGGGCAGGAGCTGACACTGTGGTTTACAGCTAGAATATCTTCTTCCTAGTGAAAACTTCAGTTCTGGTCTTAAGGTCTTTCAGGTGGTTAGAACATGCCCACCCAGATTATCCAGGATGATGTTATTTACATAAAGTCAAGTGATTGTAGATATTAATCATAGCTACAAAATACCTTTGGAGCAACCTCACTAAACTGACAGAAAAAACAAACCATCCCAATATACTCTGTTGGCAAAGTTATGGGAAAACAGACTCTTTTGTGTTTCTATCAATAATATAACATATTATTGGTATATTATTGGTAGAAATATATTATGTTATTGGTAGAAATATATATTATTGGTAGAAACACAAAATGCTAATATCCTTATGAAGGGTAATTTGGCTATATCTAGCAAAATTACGTAACATTTACTCTTCAATCTAATATTCCCACTTCTAAGGTTAATATATCAAAAACATGCTGAAGAAAACGCAAAAAGGTGTGAGCACAAGCCTATATATTCCAAAGCTATATATAATAGCAAAAGATGATAAATAAATTCAAATATACATCAATAGAAGACTGCTGAATAAATAATGGTTAACTACAATATAAAGTATAAGATGATGATGATGATGATGATGCCTCAGGGCTAAAATGATGTCTTAGGGTTAAAAAAAGAAACAGAACTGGCCAGGCATGGTGGCTCACACCTGTAATCCCAGCACTTTGGGAGGCCGAGGTGAGTGGATCACTTGAGGTCAGGAGTTTGAGACTAGCCGATCAACATGGAGAAACCCCATCTCTACTTAAAATACAAAATTAGCTGAGCATGGTGATGCATGCCTGTAATCCTTGCTAACCTGTGGCTGAGGCAGGAGAATCACTTGAACCTGGGAGGCCAAGGTTGTGGTGAGCTGAGATTGTGCCACTGCACTCCAGCCTGTGAAACAAGAGCAAAACTCTGTCTTAAAAAAAAAGAAACAGAACTGAAATATGGGTGAAAATTTGTAAATTGGATGAAAGTAAGGCAGAATTTTTCTGAATTACTGTAATGTTTGTCTATTCTGTTAAATTAAGGATGCATAGTAAAATTTTAAGGATAATCAATAAACAAAATGTCAATCTCAAATCAGGGGAGAGAGAAAAGCAAGAAAGAAAGGCAAAAAAGAGAGAGAAAAAGAAATGTAGAATAGAATTAAGAAAGTAAAACAGTAGAAAAATAGGCAAACCTTGCCAGTTAAAAGATAAAGATTGCCAAATTAGTTTTTTCTTAAAACGCTGTATTTCAATGACAAGATACACAACTAAAGCATAACGCAAAAAAGTCAAAAGTAAAAGGATGGGAAAATATATATCTTGCAAACAATGACCAAAATAAGACTGGTATCTAATATTATAACAGTATGCTAATATTATATATCTAATATTATAACTGTTTGCTAATTATAACAGTATGCTAATTATAACAGTATGCTAATATTATAACAAATAAATTTTAATATGAAGCACTTTATACAGAAGATCATTACATATTGGTAAAATAATCAAGAATATATAGGCTGGGCATGGTGGCTCATGCCTGTAATCCCAGAACTTTGGGAGGCTAAGGCAGGAGGATCACTTGAGCTCAGGAGTTTGAGACCAGCCTGGGCAGCATAGGGAAACCCCATCTCTACAAAAAATTTAAAAATTAGCTGGGTATGGCAGTGCTGGATTTACTCGAACTCAGAGAGCTGAGACTGGGGCCCTGATATTGGCCTTGGAAACTTTTTCACTAAACCCATTAACATTGTTAGTGACTCTGCTTACTCTATTTATTGCAGAACCTTGAAACAGCCCTAATTAAGTCTCACCCTGTGTGCTCTTTTTCTTCAACTTCAGCAATTGCCAGATCAATGTACACATCCTATTTTTGTCACATATATTCGAGTCCACAGTTCATTGCCTGGCCCTTTGGCTTATGGCAATAATCAAGCAATCCTTCAGGTTATGACATCACTGCTTGATCAAGCCACCCAATTGCATCAGTTTTTCCAAAATTGGAGAAACTTATCTAAACAATTTCAACTTACCCAGAGACTAGCTAAACAAATTATCCTGCAATGCCCGGATTGTCAGATCACAGGCATGTCCCCTCCTTCAACAGGTGTTAACCCTAGAGGACCAGAACCTAATAAATTATGGCAAACCAATGTTACACACAGCCCTGAATTTGGAAAACTAAGATAGGTACATATACCCACTGATACCAATTCACATTTAATTAGTGCTCATGCTTTTCCTGGAGAGACCACCCAATATGTTATTAAAAATCTTCACTTAACTTTTGCATTTATGGGACGGAACACAAAAATTAAAACTGGTAATGGTCCAGCTTATGATAGCTCACAATTTCAACAATTTTGTCACACATGGAACATTCAACATTCCACAAGCATCCCATATAACCCTCAAGGACAGGCCATAGAATGTGCCCACTCCACCCTTAAAAATACACCTAGTGCTCGACTTAACGACCACGATTGGTCCCGACAGACCAATTTGTAACACGATTTGGTCGTTAAGTTGAGTAGGCTATATGTACAGTACTGTGAAATGATGTTATAAAAATCTGTAAGTCATATTTTATCATAATTTTCTTTCATTATTGTTATATATCATAATTTTCTTTGTTCATTTTATGCCATTTGTATCATCTCTACACCATTTTGTTTCTTATTTTTACATTCGTCAGGTTTAAGTAAAACACTGCAGTACCAGTACAACTGGTTTAATATTTGCAAAACACACAAAATTACAAAATACAGGTGCATACAAAAATACAAAATACAGGTGTAAAAAATACCATAGGAAACATTTTCTCAATTGCAAAACATATCAAAATATATAAACATGTACGAAACATTTTATTGGCCGCTGGTGCTTGGCTGCGGATCGTTGATGTCGTCATCTGAGGTAGCAGTTGGGGTTACCGGTGTTGGTTTTTTCATAAACATGGTGAGCTTTGTCTGAATTGTATGTTTCTTTTTTTCTTCATAAATTTCACGATACGGACGAAACACATCGTGCGCCATCCGTTCAATTCTTGCAAATCATTCGATGTTTGGTCCATTGCTTCAAAATGTATAAGAAGTTTATTCAGTAAAGATAAACTGCCTGATAATCCCTTAGTGGTGAACTTTCTTTCTGGCTCCTCCTCTTCTTTCTCTGCTTCTCTTCTTTCTTCTTCCGCCACTCTTTCTTCTTCCAGTTCGATTAGCTCTTCATTTATAAATTCTCCAGATTCTTTGTCTAGCAACTCTTCGACATCTTCCATTTCACACTCCAAAGAAAGGTCTTTAGCGAGTTTTACTATTTTTTCCCGAATCATTTCAAGTTCATGTTCACTGTCAAATCCATCAAAATCATTAACATAGCACTTAACACAATTTTTCCAGATGCCATTCATGCACTTTGTCGTCACAGCCTCCCAGGCAGTAGCGATATTCTTGATACACATCAAAATGTTGTAGTGTTTCCAAAAATCTACAGCGGAGCAGTCGTGGCTAGCGATTGTGGTCGTAAAGTCAAATGGTTGTAAGTTGCATGGGTCGTAAGTTGATCAATACCTGTATGCTCAAAAAACAAAAAAGGGGGAGTATGAATAAGGACCCTGCAACACTACTAGCACAAGCCTTATTTACCCTTAATTTTTAAAATTTAGATGATAAATTTCAAATGGCTGTAGAAAAGCACTTTGCTAAAAACTCTCAAGGCAGAAACAGAAAGATTGGAGTGAGAAACAGAGGGAAAGAATGAGTAAGAGAGAGACAAGAAGAGATAGCGATCAGATATATATATATATATATATATATATATAAAGTAAGACAAAGGAGAGATATAAAGTAGGAAGAAGAGAAAGAAATATTAAGAAAGTTATAGATATAAGAATGCACCTTTCATAAGAAAGTTTACGAAACAAAGTTAGAAAGTTAAGGCATGTTGAAGATTATCTGTAAAAGTTGTAAAAAATATTGTAAAGAGGAATTTATGAAAGAAATGTCATATAATTTTTGTTTTGAAGGTGTAAGCAAGTTTTAAAATGTTAATTGTAAAAGAAATTTTGTGTATAAACATACTGGCTAAAGTTAAAGAAGTATTCAGTTTTTCTGTAAACTAGACATTAAAATAAAGCACAACAGGTTTTTCTTAAAGCACTAACCTGCTCTTTAACAAAGATTATAAAAGGTCTCTTAGCACAGGGACCACCTAGAATTTCCAGCATGCTAGCACCAGCCTGGAGACTATGTCCTTATCAAAGGATGGAAAGAAAAAAAAAAACTCGAGTCAGCCCAGGAAAGAACCTATGGGACCTGTAGCCCCGGACAATGTGGCTTTCTTGGATGACACAGATACCATTCACTCCAGATAATTTATTTCCTTTTTATTCTCTCACTCTGCCTACAACCCATACCTGCTACACTCTATCAGGGTCATATCTTAAATCCGCCTTTCTTTCGCCCTGTCATCTGGGCAGACACCCCCTTTCCAGTTTCTAAAAACACAACTAAAAGAAATTAATATACCCCTGGTGGGAGTCCTCATTAATCTAATTTGAACTGAGATTCCAAGGAACACTACAGGTTACTCTTTGATTGGAAAAGAATGTTGCTAATTATACTCATGATTTTCTTATGTGATTTGCTAATGCTAGGATGCAAAGCCGGAATAAGAGCAATGACTGCTTGCTTGACAGATCTGATGCTGCACACATCTGCACCCTTCAGTCAACAGAGCGTGATGCAGAAAACAGAAAAGGGGGATAGAAGGGGGTTCAGTCAGGGTGGTAGAAAGAGTTGTAAGATAAATTATAAATAAAGTTATGGAAAACAGTCACAAACCTTCTTGGAAGGCCAGAAGGTTTTGCAAAAGCCTCAGGATAGAGTTATGGCTGAAGGCAGTCGAGTCCTCTTTGAGCTAATAGCAAGGGTAAATAACAAAGGGATGTAAGGGAGTTTATCTAAATAATTTGTTTACTCATGTGGTCCTAAAACTAACCTTTAATCATTCACAGGCTGGGTGGTTCTCTAGAGGGAGGTTGACCAGGGAAATTACTCTCTAATGGTGTTCACTCAAAGCCTTTGTCATTTAGTGTGTGCTGAATACGAGTTGGGGCCATGGCTGCTAACTCTTGAAAGTACTCTCCCCGAGTGTCTGTCAGTGGTCACGGAACCCTAAGCCTGCTCTTTCACTGGATATTGGTGTTTGAGTGCATTTGTTCATCCATTGCTGGGTCAGGGTGTGCGGGTCGGACTCTGACAGACACACTTCTTGGAGCCCCACATTTCTGATCCAGTTTGAACTAGCTTCTCTCTATGTCTGCTGCACAACTGTCACCCAGAGATTTCCCTTTGCTATTGTCTTTGGTGCAGAGAAAAGTTAAAATTTAATTCACCAATTTTCTTAACTTTTTTCCCTTCTGTAACTTTGTTTTCTTGCTCTAATTTATGGAAAGTTTCTGTTTAATTTCCAATCCACTTAGGAATTTGTTTATATATATTATCTTTTTTGTTTGTTTGTTTTGACGCAGAGTCTTACTCTGTTGCCTGGGCTGGAGTGCAGTGGAGCAATCATGGCTCACTGCAACCTCTCCACCTCCCAGGTTCAAGTGATTCTCCTGCCTCAGTCGCCCGAGTAGCTGGGATTACAGGTGTGTGCCACCCCACCTGGCTAATTTTTGTATTTTTAATAGAGTTGGGGTTTCACCATGTTGGCCAGGCTGCTCTTGAACTCTTGACCTCAAGTGATCCACCCACCTTGGCCTCTGAAAGTGCTGGGTTACAGGCACGAACCACTGCACCGGGCCTAATTATAATTTTTTTTTTCAAGAGTCAAAGCAGAAATTTATTAAAATTCGTTTATATTGTGTTTTACAGAAAAAAGTAGTCTTTAACATTCAGGCAATGACCTCTATTTTCTGGAGTGCTTCATAATAAGATGAATTTCTTTGCCTTCCCCACATAAGATATTTCTGTTTATACTCCTAAAAATGATGCATTTAATTATACCATCTGCATAAGAACAATCCCTTTGTGATCCCAGAATCTCTGCAGAAAGTGAAAAGACACAAACAGAACCTTTTCCAAAATGCAAGTCCTCATGACAGAGGCATAGTGCAAGAGATTTATAAAATGGCAGCTCTTCAGGAGAGTGTGTGGGCACCCAGCAGACAGCCCACTGGGAAGCCCCTAGCTGCAGAGTATGGCCAACCAGGACTGCGTGGCCTCCAGAGCCTTTTCCTCCTCCTTGTCCTCTGCGGTGGCCATCACTCTTGTAGGTTCTAGCTCCAGAAGGGCATCAACCACTTTGCATTGCCCACAGCCCCTGCTGTAATTTCAGATGACATCAGGTGCGTTCACGGTTGATATGGCCATAGACTCCTGCTGTAATTTCAAACAGCATTTTGTCGATTTCCATTTCTCCTTCTTCCTCTTATTTCTCTCTGATCGTCTATGATTTTAAAAGTGCCTTCTAACATCTCCATGATCCCAGCCTTCACCATTTCTTTGGATAGCTCCTGCATGGTGGCCTGGACTTCTGGAATCTTCACAAGACATCATCATATTTTTAATTTCTAAGAGCTTACTTTTGTTCTCTGAATATTCTTGTTTCATGGAAGCACAATCTCCTTATTTCTCTAAAGACATTTATTGTAGTTTCTTCTTTTGTTCTTCTGTTCCCTAATTGTTAGTTTGCTTTCAATCACCTTTTTTGTTTGTTTTGGTCTCTGATTTTCAAATTAAAGATTTTCCTAAATGTGGAATGACTATGGTTAGATGTTCATGTTTAATAGTTGGGAACTTCAAGTTCTTCTGCTCTGAAAAAAAGTTGGGAACTAGAAGCTGATTGGGAGTTTTGGATATAAAGGTGGGAACATTGATCTTCATTGTAGGATGATATGTTTGTGTCATTTCAATGAGGACACCCACTTGTTTATACCTAAAGGTCTGAATTCTTCAGCTGGTCAATTTCTCCAGAAACAAATCTTGTGATCTCTTGGCTGTCATAAAAATCCATGCTCTCTCCATGGTACTATCTTGATTAATTAAGTACTAAAAGTTAGTCTAACTGTTATAAGAATTCAGGAGATGTAGAGATCAATTAGTGGAAATGCTAGGGAAAACTTAATAGATTAAGTGGGACATGGGATAAGCTCAAAAGACAAATAGGCCAGCCAGAAACTGAGGTGAGAGAGAATCAAAGTGAATAGTAATTAAGTGCTGTAGTTCAGAAATAGGAATGATTACTTTTAGCTGATAATGTAGCACAGCTAAATAAGACATGTATGTGGAATGAAGTCTCTATTTAGCCATTAAGCTGTTTGTGACTTCTGTAAGGTATTACTCTAAGACACTCAATTTCTTCACTTGAAAAACTTGGGGAGATTATCTTTAAAGTCCTTCTTAGGTCTAAAGTTTCTTTATGGCATTTACTATTAAGATTCTTTTGCATTATATGACTTTTCCAGTAATAAATTATAATGAGTGAGTGACTATATGGGAATGAATCTAGGAGCTTTGAAATTACTGTCATGAAAACATTAATTTATAGGTAACTTAAAACTTTGTTTACATTAAATATCATATGCATACTGCTTTAAAACAATCTATCCACTTGCTACATGTAAGTGTACTCTGATTATTCCCTCTAATATAGTAAAAAATTAAAACCTGAAACTAACCCTTCTGAAATCTTGACCTTATTTCTTCCCTTTTCATGTAGACAGAGAATTTCATTGAAGAAGGAAAATAGGACTCTTTCCTCTATTAATGTATAACTGTGCCATTCCTAAATGGGAAAATTGACTTAGATTAATTTGTAACACAAACCCTTAGTGTGTGTCTACTATTTGTCAGGTATTTGTGCCAGGTGTGGTGGTTATAAAAATGAAAAGTATAGTCTCTGCCTTCCAATAATTTGAGGCCTAGCAGGGAAGGCAGTTCAGTAAACTACCAAGTATTTTACAGGGTGATACTATGGGAGTACAGAAACAGAGTCTTTGTATTTGATGTCTGTTTTGGCTTACCCAGCACCATTCCCTTTTTTCTGGAGTCATTCTTCAATTTTTCTCTGGGAATTACTCCTCCTCCATTCCATGCACTTTGAATAAAGCTACGGGGATATTTAAACCTAATTGGTCAGATCCAAACCTGGCCAATTAGAACATCATACTACTTTATACTTCTTTATACCTTTTTTTTTTTTTTTTTTTGAGATGGAGTTTTGCTCTTGTGGTCCAGGCTAGAGTGCAGGGGCAACATCTCAGCTCACCGCAACCTGTATCTCCCAGGTTCAAGCTATTCTCCTGCCTCAGCCTCCTGGGTATTTGGGATTACAGGCATTAGCCATCACACCTGCCCTATGTTATACTTTTTTTTGGTACATCGTAAAATATATATATATATATATTTTATACATAAAATATATATATGTATATATATACACACATATATAAAATATGTATATATATACATATATATTTATATATATGTGTATGTATATATATATATAATTTTTATTCATCAATTATACTTGGTAAAGTTGGCAGGGACAAAGACAAGTACGCAAAGAAAATAGTAAACAGGGAAATCCAAATAAACGTTGGCTGAATGAAAAAAGGGACTAATGGGGGTTAGATCATTAGTGAGTTTTTTTTTTTTAATTGAGAACATCATATAATCTGGACTATAGTGTTTGGCTCAGAGACAGTTCTATGACCCAAGCCAAGCAAGTGTGCTATAGTCAGAAGCAATCTTGAGACACAGCATAGCACATTCAGGGAACAGCAGATATTTGGCTATAATTGGAGAATTGGGGTTGGGAGAGTTGAGAGATTAAGCTAAAATGGTAGGCAGGAACAGTTTATTAAAGTCCTTGTATACTATGCTGAAGAATTCGGACTTTTTCCTGAAGATATGGGAAGCCATAAGTGATTTTAAAGCAGAGAATTTACATGATCACATTTATGCTTTAGAAAGATTAATCTGGTAGAAGTGTGAATGATGGGCCGGGGTTAGATGACGCAGAAAGCAAGAGAATGAATTAAGATACCACAGTAGTTTGAGAATTGTGTTCTAGCTACACCTCTTGTTTTAACTAAGTGTACTGATTTTCAGAGAAGAAAAGCAAAATAAAGTTTCACTTAAGACTATGCTTCTCAAAGTTTAATGTGCATAAAAATCACCTAGGGATCTTGTTAAAGTAGTTTGGGGTGGGATCTGAGATTCTGCATATTTTTTTAAAGACACAATCTAGCTCTGTTGCCCAGGCTGGAGTTCAGTGGCACGATCTTGGGGCACTGCAACCTCCACCTCTGCCTCCCTGGTGCAAGCGATTCTCCAGCTTCAGCCTTCCAAGCAGCCGGGACTACAGGACAACAGGCAGGCACCACCACACCATGCTAATTTTTGTGTTTTTTGAAGAGACAGGGTTTCACCATGTTGGCCAGGCTGGTTTTGAGCTCCTGGCCTCAAGTGATCCACCCTCGTTGGCCTCCCAAAGTGCTGGGATTAGAGGCATGAGCCACTGTGCCCAGCCAGATTCCGCATTTTTTTTTTTTTTTTTTGAGACAGAGTCTTGCCCTGTCACTTAGGCTGGAATGCAGTGGCGTGATCTCGGCTCACTGCAATCTCCACCTCCAGGTTCAAGCCATTCTCCTGCCTCAGGTTCCTGAGCAGCTGGGACTACAGGGATACACCATCACGCTCAGCTAATTTTTGTATTAGGGTTTCATCACATTGGCCAGGCTGGTCTCGAACTCCTGATCAGCTGCCTCACCCTCTGAAAGTGCTGGGATTACAAGCATCAGCCACCGTGCCTGGCCAGATTCTGCATTTCTAACAAGCTTTCAACTGATGCTGGTGCTGCTGGTCTGTACACGTACACTTTGAGTAGTAAAGGCTTATACTTTTTTGAGGCATGATTAGGTCATTCAAGTCAAATGTCCAGTGGCAGTCGACACAGGGGCTAGAGCTTAGGAAAGACAGACTTGGGCTAGGAATATTTGGGAGTCATCGGCACATAGGCGATTTTGATGCCAGAATATGAGGTTAATGGCCCAGGAATAGTGTTTGGAGAAAAAGGATGAGAGGTCCATTGCTAGCCAATAGGTAGTACAATTATTTAAGGGGCACTTGGAGGATAAAACGTAAGGAGGTCAAGAAGTAGCAGATGAACCTGGGATGCCAATAAGGCTTTTCAATGAGAAGCTTTTAGTTTTCAAGCTTATTATATTAAAATATGAGTAACAGCTACCATTTATTGAGCCTTTTATTCCTGGCACTGTGCTAAAGACTTCGACTTTTCTCGAAAACACAGGGTGTAAGAAGTATGACGTCACATTAAAATTTTTCTCTAAAAACATCCCAATGCTCTGAGCTGGTGGAAAATTTTATTTGGGTCATTAGTAGGATGTTCCACTACACACCAAGATTATATGAAGGTTCTAGGGGTCTTAGTCTCAGTGCAGTACATTTGGAAAAGGCCCTCGAGTCTTCACGCAATGCTGATTACTGCTAATATTCTCGTTGTCCCGCCTCATTCATCACTTGTAGGTGAGCTGTTTTCTTGATTCAATGCCAAGCTTGGGTATAAGGATCTTGGTCGTGGTTGGAATCTCAGATACCTAGTCTGCAATCTCCTTAATAGGCTACACATTCATTCCCACCTAAGTTTCCACCACTTCCCTGCCGTTAGGTTCCTGATATTCACATAACCTGCAACTCTTCTTTTCTGTCGTTCAGCTAGTTGCCACTTGCTTCAACCAAACTCAAACGCCTCTAGCCTCTCACCACTGCGTGAAAACAGAAGTACCTAAATGGGCACAAGTGTTTTTGGTGAAAGGGACTTTTTATTCTGCCCTGGACCTAGGGAAATCCCAAATCTGTGCCAGAGTTATCAAGGGGGTAGTATACAATCATTCTCTGCATTCTTTCACAGCACTGAGGACATGTAAAATTCTTACCTTAGTATCTTTACAAATTATTTTACCACACGTGTTGTGAAACCCTACAATCATTCTATGCAGGAGTAATTCCCAGTTTACATCCTTAAGCTTTGATGAATTTAGAAACTTGCTTTAAGCCACAGAGATATTAAGTAATGTGTAGGTGCCATAAACTATGTGCCTTGGACTGTGCAGCTATGAGGGCGTGGTATTATCACAGTTCCTATGGAAATACCTTGCTGGAGGTCACATGTGAGTGGCAGTGACCAGACAAACAGAGAAACCGCATATACAGCAGGGAAAATCTCATGTACAGCTGGGATATCGCCGTGTTGGCGCTGGGCTTTTTTAGAGCTTCATCGCAACGCTACCACCTCGATTTTACTATAAGAAACTGAGGTTTTGAGAGTGTTCGTGATTTGCCCACTGCCACAAAGCCTGGACAATGGGCCAGGAGCGGTGGCTAACGCCTGTAATCCCAGCACTTTGGGAGGCCGAGAAGGGCAGATTACCTGAAGTCAGTAGTTCGAGACCAGGCTGGGCAACAGTGGCGAAACCCTCTAATAAAAATTTTAAAAATTAGCTGGGCGTGGTGGCGCGCGTCTGTAATCCTAGCAACTCGGGAGATTGAGGTTTGAGAATCGCTTGGACCGGGAGGCGCAGGCTGCAATGAGGCGAGATCGCGCCCCTGCACTCCAGCCTGGCGACAGAGCGAGACTGTCTCAAAAACAACAACAAAAACAGGACAATGCTTGCGGGCTCTCAGTACGGTATTATTTTCATCTCACCAAACTGACGTCCTGCGCTACATTCAGAGTCTCCAACAAACTCCAATACAAATAGGGTAATCTTCATTTTAGGAGCCTTCCTTGGGGAGACGTGGGGGAAGCGCAACCGTAGCGCAGCGCCTGAGGCTCCACCCTAGCTGCCTCTGAGCCCTACTCAGTACGCAGGCGTCGGGCGACTTTCTTCCGCTCGGCCCCTTTCCTTCGCTCCCTTCCCGCCACTCCCTGCGCCTTTCCTGCCCGGATGTTATTCTGGTTTTGCCGGATGTTGTTGTATGTCCGAGAGACACGTGAGGTTCTGCTACGTCATCACCAGGCACGCTCAGGAAACATGGCGTCGGCGGGTGTTGTGAGCGGGAAGGTAGGTAACGGCTTCCAGGAAGATCTCGGCTTTTCTCTGGGACAGGATGCTTTTGCTCCTTGGCAGCTGGATGAGGGAGGGACACGAGGGACTTTCTATGTCAGGACAACTCGTGGCGTCTGTAGGGGAAGACTGGGTGGTGTCAGCTGGTTTCCCAAAAATGCCAGTTTAGCTGCGGAGTTACGGAGACGGCTCCTGTTCCAAGGCCAGCTGGGCCTCGGCGCTCTTCTGCCCCAGAGCAGAGGGTCTTTTATTCATATTACCTTTACTAAGGGGCAGGTGGCTTTCTAGTTTCTTTTTTCCCCCTGATTCATTTTTCCTTGACTCTAATTCTTTATGACTACTCTTCTGACTCCAATGTCTTTTCTGTCTTTGGAGCGTAAACCCAACTTGCCCCGGTCTTTGCTACACTGTGGTGAAAACGTCTATGCTTCCTTCGGGGGAGCTGAATAGGTGCTGGGCAGCTGTGCCCTTAGAGGAAACGAGTGTATTGGGCCTGTTTTTACCAAGCTACTGAGTTGGTTGGTGATTGTGAGCAGCGGGACTTGTTTCTTGAGAGAACTGGAGGTTTACATCATCCTGCGCTTGTCTAGGAAGGCGTCTATTCAAATATTTATTTCCTAGACCTTTCCTCGGGAGTAATGGTCATGCTGTTTTACGGAGGTGATCAGTGACACACTCCTAGTTCATTGGAAACTAGGATTACATGCGGAGGTTTCGTCGTATAGTGCCTATTCGCTTTCCGAGGGAACATCTTATGTATAGTTAGGGCTATCAGCTTTATGATAAGCCACTGGTGGTATTTCCCAGTGCGGTAGTATTTCCTAAACGGCTGGAATCAACTGAAGTGACTCATCGAACACTAAGGGTTGTTTACTCGTTGCAGATAGCGTCCTCTGTTCCTTGAGTTTCACTCATGTCTCCCTGTTGCCTTCCCCACCCCATTTTGAATTATTCGACAGCGTTTGTGGTTTGGTGTTTGGAATGTTAGACCAGGCGGCTGAATAACAGATACGGGCTTGGTTTTGCTGTTAATCTGAAGCGTGACCTTGGAAAATTGGGCAGTTGTGACTTCTCTGCCTTTCCCGTTCTTTATCTGCAGAACGGAAGAGATGCCAATCATTATTTCTTGTATTGGAATTGTTAGGGTTATGTGAATTTAAAAAAAAAGCCGTAAAATTACATACTCGTCTGTAGTAGCTCTTTTAAATGATGAGTGGGCATCTTTTGTTGGATTATTCATGTTCCTTGGTTGTCTTGTCAGTTTTTTACTTTTTATATTAAGGGTGGATGCTGATACTCTGCTTGACTCTCTGCATATTGAAGATTATCCTGTTTGATTTTCCATCTAAACTGATTCAGGCTAGGACTTTTTTTTTTTTTTTTTTTTTTTGACGAGGTCCCCCCCTTTCTCGCCCAGGCTGGAGTGCAGTGGCATGATCTTGGCTCACT